>NC_063198.1:9548117-9565617 GCF_017589495.1 Alosa alosa
ATAATAACACAAATAACTTAGACTATTGTAATAACACAAATAAATTGATGACCTGTTAATTAACGTCCCATTATGCTCAGATACAAGACATCAATTGACATTCTAAAGAATGCGTCTCAATCTAGAGCTGCCATGTACCCTGTGAAAGTATTGAAAACTGTATACTGTACACAAAAGATTCCAATGAACAGTGGATATACGTATGTTTTGTTCTAGATAGATAGATAGATAGATACTTTATTGATCCCTATGGGAAATTCAAGAATGGAGAATGGAGAATGGAATTCTAATGGAGAAGTAGCAAACGATTTGATATACATAATACAAATTTAGTTTAAAGTGGTAGTTCTCAAATTCATTAGCATCCCCACTAAATTTTAATTTGTGAGTTTGTTTGTCCATGTGTGTTTGCCTGTGATTCTGTATGAGTGTCAGTGGCAGTGGGGTGTGCCCATGTCTGAGACTGTGTAGTGTGTGTGTGTGTGTGTGTGTGTGTGTGTGTGTGTGTGTGTGTGTGTGTGTGTCTGTGTCTGTGTCTATGTCTGTGTCTATGTCTGTGACTCTTTGTGTGCATGTGTGCGAGTGAGTGTTTATGTTTGTGTGATTCTTACATTTGGTAATACTGTATAATAATAATAATAATAATAATAATAAACGGTATGTACCTTTTTGATTGGATTACTTTATTCTGTTTCACCCTGTGTATATTCCATAGTATTTGGCCATCTGCTGCCAGCATATTTTACGTTGAGCTAGAAAAGTATTATATGTGTTTTATTGCAAATGTATTGTAGAATATTATATTTATGTATATTCATTTATTTATATGTATTTATTCACCAGCTTCAGGGAAAATAGATATATTTAGTTCCAATTGCACTGGAAATCTGCTCGTGTGGGTTGTTGGCAAGATATCAAGCCTTTCCTGCACCTATTAAATCTTTCAAGAAGAGATTTTCTCTACAGTATACTGTATGTTTCAATCAGGGGGTTACTTAACCATTTATAAAATACTTACTACCTACAATCCATCACGCTGTTTTGCAATGGTTGTGATGGAAGCACTAATTATCATGGAATATTGGCATACTACTGTATGGCACCCCATAGAGGTGAAGTTGCTACCCAAATCAACTCAATTCAATTGTATTCATGTATATACTGTAGCCATGTATATAGTCTTCATGTATATTCCCCTCCTTTGGTGCTGTGGCCACAGCCTTGTTCAGTCCAGCATTTCCCACTGTGGCACGTACAGTGATTTGGAACATATCAGAGATAAGATCCTGTTCACATA
This sequence comes from Alosa alosa, assembly GCF_017589495.1. Lineage (NCBI taxonomy): Eukaryota > Metazoa > Chordata > Actinopteri > Clupeiformes > Clupeidae > Alosa > Alosa alosa. The sequence continues at coordinate 9,549,415 of NC_063198.1, forward strand.
CTGTTTCTTGTGTCACGTCTGAAAGAGATAAGGGGTCATTTTAAAATGTGTTTCCTGTCAAGTGGTGTTTTTTTCTTGCAGACATTGACATAGAGACCATCACTAAAGGGTGGAAAGATGGAACACACAGGAAAAAACCTTTCTTCATCAGAGCCCATGTTACAGTGCAACTTTACCATTAAGGACTTTGTAATAGGCCTATTCTAATTATCAGTGTGTAAGAGCACTTGATTGGTGTTAGTTAGTTGGTAGTTACATCACTATTCATGGGTTTCATCAGGTCCCTTTACACAGGTGTATTAATCAAGCACCATGCAGTCTGCATTCATAATCAAGGTGCATGATTGTATACACCTATGGAAAGGGACCTGATGAAACCCATGAATAAAACCTAATCCTAACCCTGTGGTCTCACAGGTGACACATCGGAGAGACCAAGCAACCAGCTGGCATTCATTTTCATATAGCCTAATTGCTATATTGTTTATATTGTTAGCATACACCACCGTATTTAAAAGTGCTGGTGTAGTTATACTGTAACAAGGGTAATAGTAGCTGTTCTAACTCAAGCACCTGTACAGTACACATGTAGTGTCACTTTCCTGTCACAGGTCATTTATTAAGCCAGCTTTTCCTCAGTCTAATTACAGTACAAGTAATGTAACATACCCATAGGTTGTCATAGTATCAAATTATACGAATGCTGGAATATGACATTGCTGTTATAGTGTTATTACTAACAAATCAGTATATGTATGGGAACATTATGCTTAAAGAGGGAGTGTTTAGATTACCCACAGAAGAACTCTGTACTGAGTAACTCCATTATAACATTGGCGTAAGCTTGTTGTGAACCTGTCATTGTCATATCCCATCGTCAGTTGTTATGATGTCCAGTTGTGACAGTTTAATGTTACCATTATCTGTAGTTCTCACGACAGACTTCAGAATTGTGGATGCCATAACATGCCATAAGAGCCATAAGACAAGCAACTAATGACAGGACCAGTATTTGTCAGTGTTCTAGTGGTGAGATCAAGTTAGGATAACCAGCTGGGAATGGAGTCTCTGAGTTCCACAGGCAGCTGAAGCTGGGAGTGGTACAGACACGGGCCCTGCTAACCACTGCTGGAGTTGCTGGTGTTTGTGTTTTTGTGCATGTGTGTGTGTGTGTGTGTGTGTGTGTGTGTGTGTGTGTGTGTGTGTGTGTGTGTGTGTGTGTGTGTGTGTGTGTGTTTGTGAGAGAGAGAGAGAGAGAGAGAGAGGTGTATGCAGTACAGATGCTCTAACATGTGTGTTTCCGTAGCCGAGACTGTACTGGCTGGGTGTCGGGCGTGGCCAGGCCTGAGTGACAGTGATGTAGGCCAATAAGGGGCCAGGGTAAGACCACAGATAGCAGTGACCTCACAGAAAGCCCTCCTCCTCCCTCTCTTCCTCTTCCTCCGCCCCCGCCCCCCTGCCGAACTTTAAGTGGTGCAATGTGCACTCACTGTGTGTGTTTGGGTACCGTGCTGTGTGTGTACATTCGTGTGTGTTCTGTGTTTTTTGCCAACATGCTTGTGTGTGTAGGATTTTGTTAGTTTTTTTTTTCTTGTGAGTGTGCGTGTACTTACTTTTCCCTTTGTGTGACCTGTGGTTTTCATTTTTCAGGTCCAATGATAACTGATCTTCCTTTAGCTCAGTCTCTTGCCTGCTGTGACTGAAACAAACCTAAAGCACAGAGTTCTGATAGATGGGAGATTTATGTCTAGTGTGTCCAATGTTTTGTTGTGCATGGGAGCCCTGTTTAACCTCTCTGTCTCTCTCTCTTTCTCTCTCTCTCTTTCTTTCTCTCTCTTTCCAGCTTTCTCTCTATCTTTCTTTCTCTTCCTTGCGGTGGTGCACACAGGTTCACTCTATATGTGCGTCTCCTCCTTCTGCCCATTCTTACTTTTGGGTTTCTCTTGTCTTTCTTTCTTTCTTTCTTGCTCTTTCTCTCATTCTTTCTCTTAATCCCTTTATGATTCTCTAACAGTGTGGCCTCCTTCTCTTCTCCTCCCTTTCCCCTCCTCCTCTCCTCCTCCCTTCTCCTCCTCCCCTCCTCTCTCTCTCTCTGTATCTCTGTGTGTAGGTGTCAATAATCACCCTCATAGCTAATGCCTTGGGCTACTCTGACTTGGGCCCCATTAAGTCCCTGAGGACTTTGCGGGCCCTTAGGCCTCTGAGGGCCTTGTCGCGGTTTGAGGGCATGAGGGTAAGACGCTCGATGCATGCCTGTCTCCACAGCATGCCAAGAGCAGCCATTTTAAGACAACGACCATTAAGGCAAATTGGAGCCAAATGAAAAAGAAAAGACGAGAAAAGAAGAAAATGTTTTTGTATTAAAGTGCAGATGATTCATCTGCCGAGTGCAGTGCAAGGCTGGCATGAGCTAAGATGGCAATCTGAATACAAAACAAGAGCTAAACTGCCAACTAATGAAGTTACTACCACTATGCGCATAACCATCACACCCAGTCTCCATTGAAATGACCACATTATTATTTTACTGTGCTGTTTTAGCATTGGTTCACTCTATGTTACCAGCTAGTGCTAGATCTTAGTGTTTGGGACATAGAATGGTGCTCCTCAGTTATCAGTGACCTACAACTGCCTTCTCCCAACCCGGCTTGTGCAAAATTCCAGAATTTATTTGAAACTGCCTCTTAAATTCCAATTCAATTCTTGAATTTCACTTGCATTTCAATTGAGGTAGCAAACAGGAAGCAGAATTGCAATTCGAATTGTGCACAACCCTGCTCCCCACTCTCCTCATCTCTTTCATATTGGCTTTTCAGCACAGTCGTTCTTCTCTCTCTCGCTCTCTGTCTCTCCCTTCCTCTCTCTCTCTCTGCTTAGTCACTTAGTCTGTTTGATGCCATCTCGTCCACTGTTGCTCCAAACTCCAAACTCCACCCGTATACTCACTAAACATTCTAGGTGTCCTCCACCTTCACCCCTATAGCATCTCTGCATTCTGGCTCTACATGCATACCTACCCACCCACCCATCCACCCTTCCATGGATGGGTCGGTGGGTGCTTACCGGGGTGAATCTGTTCCTGACCAGTGAGTAGAAAGCATTAGTCCATGGATCATGATACTACTATTAAAGAGCATTAGTAACAATGCCCACTTAGTTGAAATTGACCGCTTTATACCAATTTAGACGGGCAATGGAGAATTAGTGTATTTTTTGTCCTAAACTTTGGGACTAGAGCTACTAGAAAATGCTAATTGAGTTTAGTATGTGTGAGGTGGGGGTGAAGACCCATTCTAGCCCATGGAATACATTGTACATGACCTCTTTGCTCAGTGGTGGAATACGTATTTCAGATTCCTAACTTTATAATACAACATTGTAGAACTACTGCCATTACATGTAAAAGTCCTGCTTCAGCAATTCTAGTAAGTACAAATACAAAATTGTACTTAAGTATAGTACTTAAGTAAATATAATTCGTTTCTTTAAACAACTGTCAGTTCTAGAATGTGGAAAACAATAAGTGGAAGAAGAACTCCCTCCTATCCCCACCTTACTGTCTCTGTCTGAACCTATAACCTCGTCCCGTCTATAGTTCCTGCTGCTGTTAACCCTCCCCCTTTCCACCTTACTGTACATCCAAGATGTCTGACTCCCCCTTCAGGATGGCTGGGAGGGTGGGGGGGGTGGTTGTATGGGGTTTCTCAGGGACTCTGTGTTCAGCCCTTTAAAAAAAAACGCTTGGCTATGCATGTCATCCACATTATTGTCAATATGAGCAACATTTCCAACCTCCTCACACTCTCAGGAAAGACACACTGCATAGAGAGTTTTAAAGATATTCTGGGGAAAAAAAATTAAATATATAATTAAATCCTGAAGCAAAGACTTATTATAAACTAACACCAACATAGTATTTCTAGTATAGTATAGTATTGTAATTAATTATGGTTTTTACCCCCACTTTAATGTGACTTGTTTACATGGTCAGCTGCACCTGAAATGATACAATCTTGGTGTAGCTATCAGGTTACCATTTTATCGTTATTTTACTATTTACAGTATCCGTAATACATCAATTTACATACATTATGAATAGTGTATATATACTTGGAAAAGCAAGATAGCTACATTTCTGTAATATCATTGGTTTGTGGTTTTAGGGAGGCAGATAGCAGTGAAACTCCTGTCTTCTGTGAGAAATGGGGAATAGTTGCTCCTAGCTAACCCTCTGATTGTTATGAGTTTGCAGGGAGTGAAAGATATATACTCTTTAGCAAACACTCTAGAGGTCCTCTGTGTAATAATATTATGCGTGGAAGAGTATACATCTTCCCATCTCTCCTTTGGGTTGCATGTGTTTGCATATGTATGCATGCACGACAGGGATGCTGCACACATTCTTGGCACTTGAAAGATAAGATGTTGTGTTAGTAAGGACAAAGAGAGTTTTATTTTTATTTGAACATCGGTCAGTAACATTGCACTGCAACATTGTTGAAAAAGTTGCCCTGCATTTAATCACCTTAAGTCATAGTGTTGATTTGTTTTATAAATGTTTGAGGCATAAAAATCATATTTTGGCATAATTGGTCATTTTACCAGATTATTTTTCAGCTGCTTTTAATCGTATTCTGTTCATTAATTTAGCTAAATTTAGACTAGAAGTCAGTCTCTCTGACTAGATATACACTGAGAACAAGATCTATAAGCATGGGATCCAAAGCATTTTCTATATATATATATTATTTATTTTTTTAAACAGACCCACAGCATGTCTAGCAACTCCTCCTGAACGCCCGCTGCCTTGCTTCACGTATAATGTGTCTACAGTGTGTACAATGTGTATAAAGTCTACAGTATTTATCAATCTTACATTGTTGTCACATATTCTGCCCCCCCTGTGCTGCAGGTAGTGGTGAACGCTCTGGTGGGCGCCATCCCCTCCATCATGAACGTGCTACTTGTCTGTCTCATCTTCTGGCTCATCTTCAGTATCATGGGGGTCAACCTGTTTGCTGGAAAGTACTACTATTGCTGGAACGAGACGTCGGAGGAGTACTTCGATCCAGAGGAAGTCAACAACCGCACGCAGTGCTTTGAGCTGATCAATTCCAACCACTCAGAGGTGCGATGGAAAAACGTCAAGATCAACTTCGACAACGTGGGTGCAGGCTATCTGGCTCTTTTGCAAGTGGTAAGTGTTGGCCTATCAACACTGTGATCAGTGTGTACACAAACAATCAACCACCTTTTGTAAAAACTGACTCCTATTTCTGCATTTTCTCTTCTGTAGGCTACCTTCAAAGGGTGGATGGACATCATGTACGCTGCAGTGGACTCCAGAAAGGTCCTGAGACCTTACTGTTAAATACAGCATTATACAGTACAATATAATATACAACAATCAGTTGGTAAATTAATCTGATATGACATTTTTGATGTTCTGTGTTCATGTGTATGTGTAAGACCAACCTGTCACGTTTAATAAATCTATGGTGTATTTTGTATTGTCTATGTGTAGGTGGAAGACCAGCCTATGTACGAGGACAACATCTACATGTACATGTACTTTGTCATCTTCATCATCTTCGGTTCTTTCTTCACCCTCAACCTCTTCATTGGTGTCATCATCGACAACTTCAACCAGCAGAAGAAAAAGATAAGAGCTCACCATCTTGCTCTCTTGCCTTTCACTCACATGGACGACACAATTGAGAGACAAAGCAACTGGCTGCCATTCAATTTTCAGAATCTAACTAGCATAGCGTTGGCCTTGTGAATGTACAGCAGTGGTAATTGGTCATTTGATCTCTCAGGGTCATTTCATGGTTGTAATCAAACTTGTGTTTTGCCTATACTTTGGAGGTCAGGACATCTTCATGACAGAGGAACAGAAGAAGTACTACAACGCCATGAAGAAGCTGGGATCTAAGAAGCCACAGAAGCCCATTCCCAGACCTCTGGTGCAGTATCCATTTATCACCCTAGCTATGGGGCTGATGCTTTCTTAGTCTCTTAGAATGTCTTTTTTATGCCTCTTTGCCACAGATTGGCTCTTTCTCTCTTTCTCTCTTAATCTATTTTACCAACAAACTGACAACATGGCTTGAATTGTGAAGAAATGGTGTGTCGGAAGGCGATTGTATCCATGATCTCGCAAAATGTTAAATATTTTTAAAAGACTTCCTCTCTCTATCTCTCGCTCTCTCTCTTTCCCTCTGTGTTTTTGCAGAACAACATCCAGGGGAAGGTGTTTGACTTTGTGACCCAGCAAGTATTTGACATTTCCATCATGATCCTGATCTGCCTCAACATGGTGACCATGATGGTGGAAACAGATGACCAGTCGGAGGAGACGGAGAACATCCTCTACTGGGTCAATTTCATCTTCATCGTCGTCTTCACCTCAGAGTTTGTGCTCAAACTTTTTGCACTGAGACATTACTACTTCACCAACGGCTGGAACGTCTTTGATTGTGTTGTGGTCATCCTCTCTATCGTGGGTGAGTTTATATGTGGTCATCCTTTCTATAGTGGGTGAGTTTTCAAGTGGTCATCCTCTTTATAGTGGGTGAGTTTTTGTGGTCTAATAATCACAAAAGGGGTTTAGTCAACCAGTTTAATAGTTTTCAGCCAAACAAATGAACAGAGAGATTCTGACGTATGTATGTAGACTAAGTGACTGGAGTATCATGCTTCCAGGTCAGTAGTGTTAATGAAATAATATAATTGCACTATAATGCCCCCTCCACCTTTTATGGAGGAGGAATTCTGTGAATACGGGTCCTCATGACTCAGCAGAGCTTAGCCCATGATCTGCTGGCCTCTGGTGGTGAGACACTGCACTACTGATACTGCAAAGCCAAGCCAAAGAAAAGGCCTGCAAAGCACCATGGGAACTGACTGGATATGACCCAGTTTGTCTTGAATTTGCTTCTCTTACTGATTCCTTGTGAAGAAAATATTAAATGAAGGGGAAGTTAAAATAATATATGAACATGTTCTTTCACGTTTGGTATTTCTTAATACATGTCATTGTGGCACATTATTTTGTACTGAAATGTATCTCTTTCTCTCTGTGTTTTGCAGGTATGTTCCTGGCGGACCTGATTGAGAAGTACTTTGTGTCACCGACACTATTCAGGGTGATCCGCCTGGCACGTATTGGTCGTATCCTGCGTCTCATCAAAGGAGCCAAGGGCATCCGAACTCTGCTCTTTGCCTTGATGATGTCACTCCCTGCCCTGTTTAACATCGGGCTCCTGCTATTTCTGGTCATGTTCATCTTCTCCATCTTCGGCATGTCCAACTTCGCCTACGTGAAGAGAGAATTGGGCATCGACGACATGTACAACTTTGAGACTTTCGGCAACTCTATGATCATCTTGTTCATGATCACTACATCAGCTGGATGGGATGGACTCTTGGCCCCAATCATGAACTACGATCCCGACTGCGATCCCCTCAAAGACCAACCTGGCACGACGGTCCGAGGGAACTGTGGGAACCCTTCAGTGGGCATCTTCTTCTTCGTCATGTACATCATCGTGTCCTTCCTCATTGTGGTCAACATGTACATCGCCATCATCCTGGAGAACTTTAGCGTGGCCACGGAGGAGAGCGCCGACCCGCTCTGTGAGGACGACTTCGAGTCCTTCTACGAGATCTGGGAGAAGTTCGACCCGGACGCCTCGCAGTTCATCACCTTCGCCAAGCTGCCCGACTTTGCCGACACACTCGAGCACCCACTGCGAGTGCCCAAGCCCAACATCATCGAGCTCATTGCCATGGACCTGCCCATGGTCAGCGGCGACCGCATCCACTGCCTGGACATCCTCTTCGCCTTCACCAAGCGTGTGCTGGGCGACAGCGGCGACCTGGACATGATGCGACAGCAGATGGAGGAGCGTTTCGTGGCAGCCAATCCATCCAAGGTGTCCTACGAGCCCATCACCACCACCCTGCGTCGCAAACAGGAGGAGGTGTCGGCTGTGGTCATCCAGCGGGCCTACCGGTCTTACCTGGCGCGGTCCGGCTTCATCTGCAAACGTCGGCGCGCCAACAACAAGTTGGAGAATGGAGAAACCAATCAGGAAAAGAAGGAGAACACACCCTCGACCGCGTCATTGCCGTCGTATGACAGCGTCACCAAGCCCGAGAAGGACAAGCATGAAGAAAACGAGGGCAAAGGGCGCAAGGAAAAGGGCCGAAACCAAAAAGACGTCAGGGAGTCCAAGTGTTAGGCTGTCACCTCTCCCTGAGACTTTTCATACCAATAATACTAAGAATAATAACATAACTATTAACTTCAAGCAAAAGAAAGAGAGAATCTAATCACACATGTACAGATAAAAATTTCATTTGCAAGTTAACAAACAAAAAAAAAGATATTCAAAAATAAGAATAAGAAACAAAAAATTGTTTACAGACTTCACCGGTCTAACAGTGGAGAGAGAGAGAGTGGAGCAGTTTCCTTGAACCTTGAAGACTCTTTAAGATGAAATCAAACATTATCTGCTTTTGTCCTATTTTGTTGCATCCAAACTTAGACTCAAAAACATACAGACACTGAGCTGCAGACCTGCAGTGGTGGAGGTGTTCAGATGGGGGTCCACCCACCCCGGACCCTCATTGGTTCTGGCATGTGTGTTCTGAGCTGTATACACCAATCACCACTCTGCCCTCTCTACTCAGCTCAACCCAGCTCTGGTGGTGGCACTGAGCGAACATGCAAACTGAACAGACACTAAAACTATAGGAAGGGGAGAGCGGAGACCTCTCTCTCTCGACTCCTTCTCAGAGGCTGAGCCTGGGTGGGCACTCCTTGGGTTTTTTTTGCATTACTTGAAGGGCAAAAAAACAAACAAACAAACAAAAAAACAAAAACAGGAAAATGTGGAGAAAACTTTATCACCATCCAAAAATGTTCCTCATGATATTTACAGCAATGTCACCATCAGTAACTCCTCATACATTTCTTTGTTGTCATGATGTCAGACTTATTTGTCCAAGCTGGTGCAGCTTACCAGGACCCCATAAGTATACGTAAACATACACACACACACACACACACACATACATACATATACATACACACACATACACGCAAGTCCAGACTCATTAATGGATAATTGTGCTTGTTCAATGCATAACGATGATGCATGATGGCATGCTTTGTTCAGAAATCTGCATGAGTAATCAGCCATGAGTAGTCATGAGGAATCATAGACCACCAGGGGGCGATAGCGCTCAGCCTGCCACTGGGTGGAAGTCACAGGGCTGAGCTTGAACTTAGGGCTCTCAGGAGAGAGTTTGGCTTTAGGCCAGTTGTGTAACCGTGTGCGATGGCTCTTCTAAACCAGAAGTTGCTCCATTGGTCAGTTATGACTGCAGTAGAGGCCTCTTGACAAATCAGAAATGAATGTTGATGATTGACCGCTTTGTGGCACATAGAGAGAGAGAAAGAGAGAGAGAGCGAGAGAGAGAGAGGTTATTGCTAAAGACTGTATATTTTAAAAGCCTATAGTTTCTTTTTATGCAGCAATTTTGTTAATCAGCCTAGCATCCTTCGAGTTGCCCTTGGAGAGGGTCGACCTTGGGCAGGGGCTGTTGCGTGAGTATGTGTGTATGTGTGTCTGTCTGTAAGAGTCCAAGAGAGATGATCATAACTTCAGGGCTATTAGGACAAGCTTGAACATGTTGGAAAAGTCAAAGTCGTCTGGAGAGGGTGTTGATTTTTCTGTTTAAACTCTGCTGCTTCGCAAATGCCCTCTGTGGCGGCACTGTCCTGCTGGGTCCGTCTGGCTTTTTAATAAAGACGTCCTGGGAGGTGGAAGAGAGAGGAGAGAGAATGTGTGTGGTCGCAGCAGAAAGGGAGTGTCTTTCAGTGTCTCTCAAAGAGAGTGTTTCATTATTTAAATGTCATCGTTATTAGAACATTCTCATTATGTTGTATCTTTGTGAACAATTTTTTTTTTTTGGGGTGGTAAGCATGTGTGTGCGTGTGTGTTTGTGTGTTGAAGGATGCTAATATTCACAAGTTGTGAAATAGTGAGACGTGTAAGCATGTGTAACAAGGCATTAAAAGTTGTGTGTGTGTGTATGCTGTAACGTATAGAATGACGGGTGTATTGTTGTAAGAAATAGAGGGATATGTGTGAGAGACAGGTGTGTTGGAAGGTAAAAAAAAAGATTTGAGCATCAGGGGTTGCACCCTGTGCCCTTAGAGTCAGGTCTCGAGAACTCCTTCTCTTCAAGCAGGGGGCAAAAAAAGAAAAAAGCTGGAACACCGTCAGAATCCTGGAGCTGCTTCCTGTAGTGATGTCATTTCTGACTTCTATAGATCCTTCTCTCTTCCTCTTCCTCCAATTCTGGCTGCTGCATGACAGAGCGTGGGCATACACATAAACCAAAAAAAAAAAAAAAAGAAAGAACAGAAAGAAAGAAAAAAAAAAGACAAAACTCAAAATGAAAAACCATCACTGCTTCCCCCTTACTGAACAACCATTCACATTCATTAAAAATAAGTAAAGAAAAATCAGAATCAGTCATCACAAAATAAAACCAAATGATAAAGACAGACAATATAAAAATGTACAGTACAAGCTATAATGTAAACGGCACAAATGCTAAAAAGTTAAGAATGAACTTTTTAAGGGACTATAAATAATGTAATATATAATTTTATTTTAACAGCATGCTTAGATTTTGTAAATACAGAAGTGGTTAAAAACTATTGCTATTAATCTTATCCAGCAAAGTATTCTTAACCCCGGCTGACTGGCTTAGAGCACCTGTGGCTAGTTTGGAAAAGGTTTAGAGGGAATTACATTTGATGAGACACTTTAACTTTTACGAGTGAAATCTAAAATTAAAGAATTATATGAAAATTTAAAAGCGTATGTATAAATCAATGCAAATATAGAGCTATATCGTGCATGCAGACAGACACACAAATGTGTGTATGTGTGTGTGTCCATAGTAACTGTGTGAGCCACAGCCCCATCGTTTGTATTTTTGGCTACACAACATCAGTAAGCAAACCACACACAGACACACCTTTTTTATACACATTCGCTCACTCAGTCTCACACAAACACAGTCACATACACACACACAGAGGCACACACACACACACACACACTCATACTCCTTTTATACGAGTGTGTTTCCTCGCACTTTTATCCTAGTCCTTCCTTCACATACATTCTCCTTTTCCCTAAGCACTAATTCAAACCCCTGTGTAGTAAATGTTCCTTACACCTGTGTGTGTGAGTATGTGTGGGTGTGTGTGACTGTTCAATGCTTGTTTAATTCTAGACCCCCACCCCCCACCCACACTAACACACAAACACTAGTGCAATGATAATGGCTTTATTATAATTTATTTTAAATAATCATGGTTTTCATTGTTCTGTTAATTTCAGGTGCAATACGTCTAAACGGCACGTGCCTTTTCAGCTGCTTATTGTGTTTGTTAACAAAGAAAAAGGATAAATGATCCAAACATTGCAAGCCCTCTGATCAGTTGGAGTTCGCCTTGCCTACAATGTCAAAGGTGAACAGGCCCCTGGCAACAAGGGCCTGTACCTCCAATCACGTCTGTATCAATCCAAAACAGTGGGCTGTTGTGTGAAAGTGGCCCTTGCTTGGGGCCGAATCTTTGAGGCCACACAGCGAATGGTTCTCTCATCTCTCTGTTATTGTGTTCTTTCTGTAGAGACCTCACTCATTCTGATTAACATGTGCCTATGTTATATCTTCGCATGACTGGGGATGCTGACTTTATTTGCTGAGAATAATCAAAAATAAAGCTAGATGTTTTTATTTTTTTTTTTTTTTTCGTTTTCTCTTTTTTGTTTTGTTTTGTTTAGTTGTTGCTGTTGTGGAATGAAATGGTGTGTTGCACAAGAGTGTGGCCATGGAGAGAGTCACGGACAGACTGCCTTCATTTGAGCACGAAACCTTTTTCCAACAATAAAGCAGCCCTCCAATTACTCCTCCTGTCTACTTTACTGCTTATGGATGCTGCGTCAAACAAGCGTGTGTGTGTGTGTGGACAAGCAAATATACTATTTGTTGTTTGAGTAACATTAAGTGTAGAGAGCTGCACAATGACCTCACTCCCTGACTCCTTGAAAAGATGTGCAAGCAATTTACACATGTACAGTATATATGCATAATATACTGTAGAATATAATATAATATAAGCAGTTGAGTTTAGCCTCATGCTTGCATACATGATGTGCCTGAGGTATGTGAACAGTGGCTTTTCTACAGTATATCCTTCTGTCACCTGTAGAGATGTGTACAATTCCTATTCAATTTTTTCTAGTTTTAAAGTACCGGCATACAACTTCAAACCAAATGTAGGTTGGCACTTTAATTTGTAGGTTGCCACTTTTATTCAAAATACAAATCCATTCAGAAGTTCAAACCACTGTCAAACTGTGTACCTAAGCTGCACTGTACTGTATGTTGATAGGGGTATGAGGGGGTGGTAGTGCTGGACCCTGAATGTGTGGCAGGCGTACAGATGTTGAGATGGTTGCACGAAGGAGGTGAGTTTGCTATAGGCATTACAAGGCATACAAAGTTTGACACAAAATACAGGTACATGTGTGAACACAAGTGGCCATATAGTTTGATTTTGCTCCATTGTCATTGCATTATGTCTGATGCTTATTAGCCCTGGAATGTGATAAAGGAAACTGCACAGGGGTGCGTTTCCCAAAACCATAGTAGCAACTTAGTTGACTGGCCATGGGAAATTGCATTGCAACCAACAAAGTTGCTAACTTAGTTAGCAACTATAGTTTTGGAAACGCACCCCAGGTTGAGATGGCTCAGGGAACATAATTCCAATTTGACACATTTCACATTGTGTTTCAAGTATTCACTGTTTGTGTGAATGGTTTAGTGTTTGCAGACAAAACATACCAAATAAGAATGGCAAAATATATAGCATGGACCAGAATGGTCAGAATTTGTCCAAAGCATTAGGAATGGAAAATGTGGTTTCAAATATGTTGGAGGGTTCAATTATTTTTTTAAGACTAAACAAAAAAGTACAAGACAGTGATTTATGAAAATTGTGGAAATACAGTTCACAGTTTTGGTCCAAGTCAACATGACTTTAAACAATGAGTGATGAACTTACTCCAGGAAAGAATAGAAAGACTCAATGAAGACATGAGCACAATAGTAGATCTATGATGTCCCAACAACATGTCTAAATAAGTGTAGTAAGGCCATTCCAAAGGCCTAATTTCAGTTCACACAGAGGTCAGCCAATACAGACCTGTGTGTAAAATCCCTGATTCTTTTGAAAACCTGCTATCAACAGATCAGGTCACAGGTTGTCTTAATAAGGTGTGTCTGTCGTGTTCACAAATTATTTGGTGCAAAATCATGATTATTATGCCTGTATTATTTGTAAATTAATATAGAAATAAATAATATCAAAATGTCATAGAGTGGTCATTATTTGATTGAGCCTCCTAATAGGCCTAATAATATGCAGAATACATTAACTGCAGTTCAAGTTAGTGTAAGCTATACAATAAAGTGCCGGTTTATTTGTCATCATTTTTAATTTGTACAGGTGTTAGTGGTAGGCTGCAGATTGACAACAAATTTCCCCTTGATGACAATAAAGTATGAATCTGAATCTGAAAAGTGTCTGGAAGAAAACTGTATAGGTGGGGTTGCTATTAGGTAATGTGGGCATTACAATGTTTGATACAAAATCTGTGAAATGCTTTCCCCACTAAGTCAAAAATGAGTCAAAATGTCGTAGGCTAGGCCCAGTTTCTCCCCCATCCACCTAGGCTACAGCTTAGATTTTCTATGCGCGGCATTACATAACACCAGGGGGCGCCCAAATTCGAATTTTGTCTGCATCAAAGATGGCGGTACGGAAGAAAGACGGAGGCCCGAACGTAAAATATTTCGAAGCTTCTGACACTGTCTCGCAGTTCGACAATGTCCGTGTCTGGTTGGGAAAGAATTATAAAAAGGTAACGTGGATTTTTTCTCGTGAAATGTAGCCAAAGAGTACAGGGAATCTTAAAGGAAAGAGCGCACTGAGGGTAAGGGAAGGCGGATTTGCGATGCTGGAAGGGAGGGTAGGATGGGAAGGCAGTCCAGCTGTTCACAAACCAGACTGAAACAATAGACGATGCAGGGAGCAGTATGCAAAAGCTGCCGGTGTGACGCTCTCTCTTTCTCTGCCTCTGTCTCTCTCTTTCCGTCAGACATATTCACATACACTTGAACATATGGCATGAAACGTGTGTTGGTATTTGAGAGAAAATGGAATGCCGATAATGATTATAATGGCCTCAATTCCGTTGAAGGAACGGGCTAACTGCTAACGGTGCAATCTCTGGATAGCGTCGATGGCGCAAGTACACGAATCCAGATGTGCAAAAGGCCGTTTTCGCGTTCTCCCTCCCCGGCACGCATACAAAGCACGGATGCAAAATAAAACTATTTGTTTGTGTGCACATCTGAATTATTGTCCTGTTTAGGCATCTCACTTTAGCCTACTGAACGAAACGCCTTTTTTCACGGAAGACAAATATTTTGATAATGGAAAATTAATTAACAGGTTTCAATATAGGCTAGTCTTAAGGGCTACATTGTCAGTAGCCTTATGTTTGTTTGCCGGTAGCAGTCAATTGACAGAATTGAACGTTTTCCCTGTCAATATATCCTTTCTTAGCGTTAGCCGGTATATTATTTTCATAAAGTTTATGCAAAATGCGGTGGTTAATGGGAATGGTTGATCCCAGCCTCCTTTTTACAGGAGTCCAGCAAAAGAACTGTACTCATTTGATGCCACTGGGATTTTTGCATTTGTTTCAGGTAGCGTCACGCTGTCAATGTAAACATGATTTCAGAGTTGGACTTGGAACAGACAGCAGCCTTAACGCTTTTTAATTATTTGGTGGTGCACTGCCGAAGCGTCGCGGATCATTTAGGTTTACAATATCCGTACAGTATGTGCTCCAGCAGGGTTTATAAAAGTGGACTACATTTTTAAGATTCATTTTTTTTGTACAGGTTTCTTCTTGACGTGTGTAGGGTAAACTTATAAGGATTTAATAATTAATTGGCCTATAGTCTATATTTAACTCTTTCAAGTAATTTTTTGCTGGTTAGGAACCATTTTACTTAGGCCTATAGGCTAGCAGCTTATAGCATAGGCTACTGGCTACATTTGGCCTTAGGTGGAGAAGACGTGCCATTCTTTTGCTTGGGTGTTATAAAGATAAAATACAGCCGTTTAAAGAACAAATAGAGGGTTTTGGTGAGGTAGGATAATCTAATACTAATAATCTAACATTTTTTCTGACGTGATCTGAAATAATGTAATTATACTGATAGTAACCCTTTTTACTTTGTGCTGTAGAAAAAATGTGGAAAGAACATGTTTCTCAGAGATATGAGAAACTGAAAAATGGGACTGTTGCCAGCTCACAATAAAAAGAAGAAAATTTAGAAATTATGAAGAGAGTCTGTTTTATTTCCTGTCACTGTCTATATCTCAGTGGTGGTCCAGGATCACTGTGTGCCCCAGGAAAACATCAACTACCCAACCCACCCACCCACCACCCCCTTCTCATGTACACATGCATACACACACACACACACACACACACACACACACACACACCCCCACACACACTCCCTTGCACCGGGGAAGTTTTCGTTCCATCTGTCCATTTCTCTTGTCCTCCCTTTCTTTCTGTAACCTTTCTCTCTCCCCTTTGCTCCTGCTCTGCAGTACATCCAGGCGGAGCCTCCTACCAATAAGTCTCTGTCCAGCCTGGTGGTCCAGCTCCTGCAGTTCCAGGAGGAGGTGTTCGGCCGCCATGTCAGCAATCCCCCACTCACCAAGTTACCGGTAAACACACACACACACACACATGCATGCACATGTTGGTTTTGCACACACTCCGTCACACACACTAATGGCAGCAGACATGTGTTACCCACACACCTGGTAATGCCTTGTTGCAGTAGGTACACATCCCTACCATGCTTAAAGAGTCACACTGGGCACTGATATTTTGGAACTGCACAATACAAGGGCAAGGACTTATGAGCAGCACATGCTGTGCAAAATTAAATTAATAGTTATAGACTGTTATGTTGTGTTGTTGGAGTGTACAGTTATGGTTTGATGAAGGATAT
>NC_063198.1:9570617-9575617 GCF_017589495.1 Alosa alosa
ATGCCATAGAGCGTAGAGCTCTCCCAGAATTTTTTAATGGCAAAAACAAATCCAAGACTCCTGAAATGTGAGTAAAAACAAAACACATATCACACTCATCATCACACATACTCACAGGCCTATAGATCACACATCACACTCATCGTCACGGACACACATACTCACAGGTCACAATACACACATCACACTCATCGTCACGGACACACATACTCACAGGCAGTGGTAGTGTAGTGGTTAACGTATATAAAACAAAGGGGCAGTGGTAGTGTAGTGGTTAAGAGGCTGGGCTAGTATGCAGTAGCCTGAAAAGTTGTGGGTTCAATTCCCAGCTTCTCTCATATCCTAGAGCAAGGCACTTAACGCTGAGTTGCTCTGGGGAGAATGGTCCTTGTAATATAACTGACATATAAGCTCACTTTGGCTAAAAGCATCTGCTATAGGAATACATGTTAATATAAGTATATATACTCTTTTGATCCCGTGAGGGAAATTCCCGTGAGGGAAATTTGGTCTCTGCATATCCCAATCTGTGAATTAGTGAAACACACAGTGAGGTAAAGCACACACTAATCCCAGCGCAGTGAGCTGCCTGCATCAACAACAGCGCTCGGGGAGCAGTGAGGGGTTATGTGCCTTGCTCAAGGGCACTTCAGCCGTGCCTACTGGTCGGGGTTCGAACCGGCAACCCTCCGGTTACAGGTCCGAAGTGCTAACCAGTAGGCCACGGCAACCCTCCGGTTACAAGGCCAAAGTGCTAACCAGTAGGCCACGGCTGCCCCAAGGACACAGCTATACTACCAAACTTCCATAAACCTGTGCAATATACAGTACATATATATTACATGTATATATATATTAGTTATATAGAATGCCTATTTATACTCAACATACTCTATTTATCTCTGTAGAGATGTCATCTGAAAAACCTGTATTTATCCAACTATACACTGTACATTATTAATCCTTATTGTATATACAACCATACTCTACCTGCACTTGGTATTTAATGCTTCTTTGCACTTCTGGTTGGATGTCAACTGCATTTCATTGGCTCTGTACCTGTACTCTGCTAAATGGCAATGAAGTTGAATCTAATCTAATCTAACTGTTATCCCTTCTTTTTTATCTTTCTCTCTAACCTCTCTTCATCTGCCACTACTCCAGTTACCTGGCATATCGTAACTTCATGATAGACACATATCGACTGAACCCCCAGGAGTATTTGACCTCTACTGCGTGCCGTAGGAATCTGGCTGGAGATGTGTGCGCCATCATGAGGTAAGGAGGAAGAACTGCAGGTGATTTCAGTCCCTCGGCTTACTGAGATTAGGGTGTAATTATGTGTGTGTGTGTGTGTGTGTGTGTGTGTGTGTGTGTGTGTGTGTGTGTGTGTGTGTGTGTGTGTGTGTGTGTGTGTGTGTGTGTGTAGGGTCCATGCCTTTCTGGAGCAGTGGGGTCTGATTAACTACCAGGTGGACTCTGAGAGCAGGCCTACCCCCATGGGTCCCCCTCCCACCTCCCACTTCCAGGTGCTGGCTGACACCCCATCCAGCCTGATACCACTGCAGCCCAAGACGACACAGGTACTCACACACACACACACACACACACACACACACACACACACATACACACATACCGTATGTATACATGTACAGTGCATATGAACACATCTACACACATGCATACACACATGAATGCAGACATGAAATAGACAGTTATACAGTCATGCTCCTTTCCTTTACTTTCTCCCTCTCTCTCTCCCTCTCTCTCTCTCCCTCTCTTTCTCCCTCTCTCTCTCCCTCTCTCTCTCTCCCTCTCTTTCTTTCTCTCTCTCTCTCTCTCTCTTTCTCTCTCTCTCTGTTCCAGCAGTCTGCCACCACCCAGCAGCTGTTGTCCTTCCCAGAGAAGGTGAAGGACAAGCCCGCTGATTTGCAGAACTTTGGCCTGAGGACCGACATCTACAAGAAGACTGGCCCCAATAAAGTAATTGACTGGGGGGTGTGAGCCTCCCACACTTAAAGGCATATATGGAGTACAATATGATAATGATTAGGAGGATGTAGAGGTCTCATATGGATTGAATGATGATGATTTTGGACATGGATATCATAATTGATTCTTGATGGGGTTTTTTCTCAGAATAAGAATCCAGCAAGTGCCACACGAGATTGGACAGAGCAGGAAACACTGCTACTCCTGGAGGTAAGACACACAGACACACACTTATACAGATAATCACTTATTAACACACACACACACACACACACACACACACAGATAATCACTTGTTAACACACACACACACACACACATACACACACACACACACACACACACACACACACACACTCATACAGATAATCACTTATTAACACACACGCGAACACTCACACATGCATACACACATATACACACTCACTTATACAGAGACATTTAAGAACAAAATTATTCATACCCCTGGCAAATATTGATGTCATGTTGATTTTCTCTTGACCAATATGTTTGTTCTGACTGAAAACGACACTGCCAGATCCCAAAAGGTTGTAAGACAATGTGGTAGAAACATGGAATCATGGAATCGTTTTTATCTTTTTTTAACATTTTTATGAAAAATGGAAAGTCCAAAATTATTCATACCCTTTTTAAATAATCAATGGAAACATCTTTATTTGCATTAACAACAGCAATCCGGGTTTTCAGTCAGGAACGATTATTTGCCATCACTGGCCTTGTGCTCACTTTTTTGACGGATTGAGGTCTGGACTCTGGCTCTGCCACTCTAAAATGTTGACATTGTTCTCAGTTAACCATTTCTTCCCTTGTTTGGCTGTATGTTTTGGATCATTGTGTGGTTTAATGGTCCAATGATGCCCATTGGGGCAGGTCTCTCGGCAGACTGCCTGATCTTTTCCACCAAAAATCTCAATGTAGCCCCTTGTTTTAGTGTTACCGTTTACTTTGAGAAGTAAGGCTCAGGTGGAGCCTTACGTCTTTCTCATTCCTCACGTCTTTCTCTGCTGTGTGTGCCCTGCTCTGCTCTCAGGGACTGGAGATGTACAAGGACGACTGGAACAAGGTGTCGGAGCACGTGGGCAGCCGCACGCAGGACGAGTGCATCCTGCACTTCCTGCGTCTGCCCATTGAGGACCCGTACCTGGAGGAGGGCGCCCCCTTGGGGCCGCTGGCCTACCAGCCCGTGCCCTTCAGCCAATCAGGAAACCCTGTCATGAGCACCGTCGCCTTCCTCGCCTCCGTGGTGGACCCGCGGGTGGCCTCGGCCGCCGCCAAGTCAGCACTTGGTATGGCCACACACACACACACACACACACACACACACACATTCACACACACCCACACACACACACACACACACACACACATACTCACACACACACATACACACACACATGTACAGTATATCACACACACACTCATGCACACACGCACAGACAGTAAATCACACACACACACACTCATACACACAGGTACATACAGTATATCACACACACACACACACACACACACTCACACACTCACACACTCACACACACTCATGCAGTAGACATGACCTTTCCCACTGACACAGATTGCTATCTTGTTTAAACTGCCTTTCCTTACTGCTAGCTTTGTTTGTGATAATATGTTGCCCTCATCCATGTTCTCTGCACATCATCCTCACATACTGCGTCATCTCCCACCTCTCCCATGGCCTCCTCAGAGGAGTTCTCCCGCATGAAGGAGGAGGTGCCGGCGGCTCTGGTGGAGGCCCACGTGCGCAGGGTGGAGGAGGCGGCACGGAGCAGCGGCCGACCCGACCCGCTCTACGGCTTGGAGGGCAGTGGCATCGCCGGCACGGGCCTAGAGGACGCCGACAAACCAGGTCAGTGGGCAAGGACCGCCGCGGGTCCACACGCTACTATTGTCCTCGTTATTATTAAATCATATTAGTAGCACAATATCATATTTCTATTATTGATCATTACTTAGTATATGTATATGTATATTGATCATTATATAGCACTAGTACTGTTGTACTAGCAAGACACAAAGAAAAACAGCAGGAGAGAAAGATGATGATGATGAGGAGGATGAGGATGATAAAGATAATGACAGTGTTGACAATGATGAGGATGATGATGCTGATGAAGACGACGATGACGATGGTGTTAATGTGTGATGTGTGTATTCCAGCAGAGGAGACCAGTGAGGAGAGTAAAGGGGAAAGCCAGCCCAGTGAAGACAAGAAGGAAAACAAGGTGTGTATGTGTGTGTGTGTGTGTGTGTGTATCTACCTTGTCTTTCTTAATCCGTGTGTGTATCCGTTTATCAGTGTGTGTATACCACTGTCTGTTTGTGACTCTGCAGGAGAGTAAGGAAGAGATGGTGGAAGAGGAGGAGAAAGGAGACAGTGCCAAAAAAGAGGAGGAGAGAGCGAGGGATGGAGAGGCCGAGAGAGAGACGGAGAAACCAGACTCAGAAATGGGTAAGAAATCTCTAATGTGCAGATAGAACTTACACACTCATGCACCCGGTTCCACTCCACACAGCTATGGAACTTCACTTACAGAACAATGAGATATATTTTAGTACATTGGAGAACTATAAGATATACATACTGTACATTTGTCCATCGTGGAATTGTGAGATATATGTTTGTACATTGTAGTCTTGGGTACTACTGTACGGACGCAGTAAAAATACTAGATGGGCACTTGGATAGCCAGCCTAATGCCTAATGCAACATTACCAACATTAGCGAAAGTGAAAGTCAGTATAGATCTGCCAGAATGCCCTTCTTCCTTAGCCAATGCTAGAAAATCAAGCTAGTAGTTTTTAGCATAATGCTTACAGATTTATATAGATAAAAGAGACAAACGGCTCAAAAACCATAACCTTCGTGCCGGAAAAGCTCACTGATGCTAACACCCCTGTGGTTTTTGAGCAGGTGAAGGTGACAAAGAGCGAGAGAATAAGAACCTGCTGGACGAGGGCCAAAA
>NC_063198.1:9580617-9655736 GCF_017589495.1 Alosa alosa
TCTGATTGAGCTGGAAAAAAACCTGAATAAAATGCTGTCAGTACCAGAAATGACTTGTCAACTGGTTGTCAATTGGTTATTATGCAATAGTAAATATAAAGACAATACAGCACACTGCATTTCACATAATGGATATTATGAACACTGCTGTTGTAGTTCAGTGATACGCTTATGTTTCTTTCTGATAAACATCAGTGGAACATACCTGATGGTTATACATCAAGACTACTTACAAGGAGACTTTGTGCACATCCCAGGTGCTGAACAGAAAAGTCAAGTTTTTGTGAAAAAAGTTTGCACAGTTTATTTTCCCAAATGAGAAATTTTTCATATACACCAAGACTACACAATAATCCCACAAGAAAATATGAAAATCAAAACACATGAC
Source organism: Alosa alosa (assembly GCF_017589495.1). NCBI lineage: Eukaryota > Metazoa > Chordata > Actinopteri > Clupeiformes > Clupeidae > Alosa > Alosa alosa. The sequence goes on from NC_063198.1 coordinate 9,581,006, forward strand.
CACTGACTGAAATCATTTATTTTATCCGAACATCAAATAAGTGAGTCTGTGGTCAGTAACGGTCAGAAGGCCTTGACTCTGATGATAAAGGGTTGGGTTTGAACTCATAAGGCTTCCACTTGGTTAACAGATTGTTTCTGTAAAGCCATATACTAAGGACCACTGACTCTAGCACAGGTTTGAGCTGCGTTTTATACACACATGCTGTGACCACAGCAATTGAGAGAGCGAATGTTCAAGATCTCAACCATTTGATGATGAGAAGTCTCTCTCTGAAGTCTTTTAGTATTTAAAAGCTGAGCTGGTTAAGGAAACACAACGCAGGCCAGATCAGCCCCAGGGTCAGCTCATCTTAGGGGGGAGACATCAATCAGGCGTTTATTCAACTGGCCGTGTGAGGAGCGCAGGCCCTCCTCCCATCAGAGACAGATGAGCCAGACACATCAACCCCTTCTGAGGCTTCTTATTCGCTTCCCTCTCCACACTGGAAGCGCGCAAAGTCCATCACCTTGGCGTTCTGTTGCCGTAGAAACTGGGCCACAGTGAGGCTCGAGTCCCACAGCAGCGCCTGCTGGAGAAGCCTGGTCTCCGATTGGCCGGTGGGCAGGTCGTCCATGTTACCTAGCGACACGGGTGCCTCGCCCACCACGTGCTGTGCCAACTTCCTGCCGAGGGTCTCGGAGCCGCTGGAGGCCCCGTCCTGGAACACCACCAGGGCGCTGTACTTCCCCATGGCCACGCCCATCAGAGCCACCGCCGCCCCTCCGTGGACGTACGAGCCAATCCTCCAATCAGAAGGCACACTCAGGCACACAGCCCGCCTTACTGACATGTTTTCCCCCAACCGACCTGCATACAAGGAGAGACAGAGAGAGTAGGGAGGGAAAAGGCCGGACAATAAGGGAAAGCAAGTACAGAGACTCAATTAAAGCCTGGAAACAACTGCATGGTACTGTAAGAGGCATTTCACTGAAGCCAGTGGTACCTAGTAATGTGTGTATAGATGGCAATGGTGTAAAGGTGTTTGTGTATTTATGATCAATCACAACAGGATGCTCACCAATGTACAAGGCCATCTGGTCAGCCAATGAGGACCCTCCAGACACACTCAGCTTTGCCAGGTCCTCTGCCTGTAGCGTGCTCTGTACCAGTGTGTTGGAGAGACAGAGAAGGGCCGAGTTATAGCAGTACAGAGATTAAAGTGACCACAACATAAAAATATCAAGTGTTACATATTTACTATTTTAAATGGTTACATATGGACTATTTAAATTAGGTCTTTAAACAGACCACCATAGCATTCTTGCAAAGCTTTTGCTAGTGTTTCTGGCTCCCTTCTAGTGTTTTGTGATGTTTTCAGGTGTGTGCACAGTACAGTAAGTGCCTTGAGTGGTAATACCTTCATGTAGCCTCCCTGTCCTTTTGCTTTGCTATGGTGGTGTTCCATGGTGGCAAGAGCAACATCCTTCACCAGCTGCTGAAACTTCTCATTTTTTGCCACAAAATCTGTCTCACAATTCACCTGCACACACACACACACACACACACACACACACACACACAAATGACCAAATGTATTTACAACTGTCAGGCATCATCCTACACCAATAAAGACAACTGACTAAACGTTGCAGTGTGTTTGTATAAGATTGTCTGGTCGATACCCACCTCCACCATGACTGCACTGCTGTCCTGCATGAGGAGGCCAACGAGTCCTTCCTTTGCCCGACGGCCTTCCAGTTTATTGGCTTTGCTCCAGCCTTCTTTCTGGGCCTGCTCATTCAGCCAGTTCTCTGCCTGTAACACACGTTATTACACATCATACAACACAGGAATATACAACAACCATAGACAAACCCGAAGGTCATCAAGTATATGATCCTCACAGATCTATCCTAGTAGAGGCGTAGTTATTGAAAAAGTTACTGTTTCTGGAACAAAACGCACAGTCCAAGCTCCAATTCACACACTAAAGTCAAAGTGGCTGAAAGGGATGCGCCCAAACTAACCTGTGTGATGTCGTTGTTGAATCTTTCCAGCGCGGCTTTGCAGTTGATGAAGGTGTACCCTGTGCTCTTCCTCAGCTTCATGAGCTGAGCTTTATCTGCGGCCAGACTAGCACAGCCTGTATGGAGACATCTCAGGTGCTGCGGCGTACATAACTGCAGAAGACGATAGGCCACTGTCAGAGCTCCAACGATATCTCCATACATACATATTTTGACTAGATCTAATAATACACAAATGACAAAATCTGAAACCAGAGTGGAGTTGCTAAATTTGCATGTCAGTCTACGATCTGTTACAACGCTGTAGAGCTATCATCTTGCTAGCTAACTGAGTGAGAACTTGAAGTATTTCCCATAGACTGTATAAATCCAAATAAATCCAAATAAACAAACACGCAGGGATTATGTTTGGCTTACCTTGCTTAGTTCGGTTCCGACGATGCGGACAGAACTAAATAAACCCATCACAGAGTATTTCACCAGCATTTTGGTGACGTTCGTACTCTTACGAAAGCCGCAAAATCTTAACTAAATGTCATTGAAAAGCACATTGACTACAGGATGCAGTGAGGGTCAATCTTGTTTCTTTGGTGTCGTCCTCACAAAGCTGCCCTCTGCTGATCTGGAGTTGCCATTGTAGCAAATTGTAGTGCAGCCTTCCTGTCAGCTGCTGTTAGGCTCTCCTTTAGGCTACTTGGCACCACTAAAATGTAGGCTAATATAGATACAAAGACTTGTATAGAAATACCTACATATGTTGATTTTGCTATTTGTGATTATTAGTTGTTCTGAAATATAGTCAGACTTTGCCCCAACAGTAGTATTTTTAGTTTTGGCTCATTTTCCCATAACCCATCATAATGGGTTATTACAGACTTTGTGCTTCCTCGGAGATGGCCTTTGGGGACTTAAAAGTTAAACAAACCAAATCACATAGTTAAATTTATGACACACGTAGACTAGAGTTCACGATCACGACTAGAGAAAGAAGAAGGCATAAGAAGATGACCTAATGTGACCAATACAACACTTGGCAAAAAAACGTTTGTGTGTGTGTGTGTGTGTGTGTGTGTGTGTGTGTGCCTGAACTGCACAGATGTTCTCTTTCACAGGGACAACACATTTAAACAAACCAGCAAACACGTGCAAGAACACACAAGAACGCACACTCACATACTCACACACAGTGTACATAAACAATGCTCAAAATCTGACATGGCATATGCACATTCTAAAACAGTTTTTTATTGATAATAGCTTCTAGATTATATAATATAATGCTATCATCATACAAACACACACTTAGATTTTATTGATAGCATTGTATAGCCTACTCTTAAGGGGGAAAATGCATATTTAGAAGATGAAATTGCACTAATCTGGAAGAAACATATCGTAGTCAATAGTATTCTATTATTTGGTCTTTTTTAGACCTGGATGGCAAAATCTAAAATTACATTTAGAGGAGTTCAATCCAAACAGGGACATCTGACAGCAATTGTCCTAGCCTACCACAGTTATCCGGAGACTCAGTAAAGATGATGGCAAATCAGGAAACGGGCTTTATTCTTTCAGTGATGCGCATCAAAGGAGAGACACACGTTTCACCCAAAGGATTCACCCGTATCGAAACAGGGGAATATCCTTATTAAGTATATTACAAACAAAGTGGGGCCTGACCTCTTATTATAACTCTGAATGAATATGGACAGAAGGGCTGATCCTGACAATGGGAAGTGTGAAAGCCCCCATTCCTGCACAACTAATTTCTATAGACAATTGGTCACACCTGGGAGTAAGCAGAGGTGCTCAGAAAGGCTTCCTTTCAATCATATATCTAAATCTATATAATTTATAGACAAGAGAAACAAATGGCTATGAACATAGGGAATGTACAGTAGGTTCATATATACAGAAAGTAAAAGTGTTGTTTGACATAACTGGATCAATTATTACATTAGTTATAGTCAGTTCTTTTAATGTATTGTGTTCTGGTTGTCAACTGAGTTGAGAAAGAAAAAACATACAAAAACATATTCACCCAGACTCTTGGCCTTTTAGTTTAAAGCATAGCCTACATCACACATCATCACACTACCTTCATTTCCTCAACTTAGCACCTGTTTGATAAAGAACAATGACACTTTCTACCACAGACCAAATGGAACTGACCAAAGCCAGTAATATAATATGACAACCATCCCATCTCAGCAGGTGCTGATGTTCTCAAAACATCCACCAATCATTAACCTTCCATGGTAGCCGAGAGTGAAAATTCTGTTTCTACTTCTTTCTTTATTGCCAAAAAAATTCCACTTCAAAGTGTTCTATTTAACCAACCTTTGCTAGAAATAAGCTTGCACCAGTACCCACCACAACCACCTGATGTACATGCTCACAAGGCCCAGAGCTCCTCTGAATGGCTGCATGGGCCTGCAGGAGGAGCTACTGTTGTTATATAGCTGTGTGGCCCCCATAATCTCCCAGGCTTATCTTTGGGTCTGCCGTGAACAATAACTCACCATGAAGATAATTCTGCTTCTCTCGCTTGCGTTCGTCCTGGTATCCCAGAGCTATGGCAGTGGGTATTGAAATGTATTTGTTATTTTCTTGTTATATATAAATTCTCAGACTTCCGACAGTAATGAAGACTTGTTATGATTATTAAATTGTATCTCATTGTAATTTCAAATGGCCTAGCTTATTGTAAAATATGAACAGTAGCAACATTTAGATTTATTGTCAACAACAACAGAGATACATTGTTCTGTGTTATAATACCATGCTATATTTTTGCATGTCTCTCAAAAATATGTCCTGTAAATTTCAAAAGATATAACTCTGTTGTCCTTTTAACCCAAACGTCCCTGTATTTAGTAGAAAGAGAGGATCCATATGTGTCATATTTAAACAGTCAAGTCATGACTAAATAATTAAGGACAATATTTACTCTTGAAATCTTTAAACCATATCAGAATTTAACTTTTGGCAATAGGTGGGGTGCTGAGTTACATATGTATAATGGAAATGCTATCAGTGAGGGAAGTGTTGTTGAAAACAGAAGCTCAGTGTGAACACTTTGCTTTGAGTATGGAAGGAACGGGTCTAACTTGGTTGACTTTTTAGCTCAAATGTCAACAACCTTTCACCAGAATAGCAGACATATCTTTAAATGCATTATTCATATTTCCTGCCATGCTATTATTGCAAACCCTAAATATTTACTTCATCTTGCATTTATACTCACTGATTCAATAATCGACATTTAATCAAAGTTACTTTAATAACTTTAATGAATTCAATGAATCATAATAATAAATGGGATTGTACAAGAAATAACTAGCAACCCTTGATAGAAAACAGATTCCATGACACATTTCATGACATGCCATATGACACAATTTCTGAAATCAGTCATCTCATGGGACGCTGCTTTGAAGATGACGGATGACTACTATATGTCCGTAGTGGTAGCCTTGTTAGGACCCAAAGGAGCTGTTGGGTCACACGTTTGTCTTCCGCAGACTCTCTGGACTCGTGCCAGGGTCGCTGTGGTTATGGAACGGATGCAGGATTCACCTGTCAGTGTAACTCGGCCTGTGAGCGCTACGGTGACTGTTGCCATGATTACCTGGCCATCTGCAAAGGTGAGTGCTCATTGTTGATAGCTACAGTATATCATACCTGTCAATACGCCCGTTTTTCCCGGGTTCTCCCATATTTCAAGGTCATCTCCCGGCACCCTCCCAGGCCCGGATCTAGGCTGCTCAGATTTGGGATGGGCACAATGAATACACCCGCTCAGTTTCACCTACAAATGCCTTACTTTTCACCTTAAAACCCGTATCTAATAGCAAACATGACATATTACATAGAACTGTTAATCATAGACCTGATTTTAATATTTACAGATATCTAGGCTATATTTAACATTTATTTTAATAACTGCTCCGGATTTTTTTTATTGCTCCGGATCTGTTCATCGCAGCAAGATGAAACCTTTATTGCATGACAGAGCAGAAGTGGGGCTTTCCAAAGAGACTACACACTTGTCTGTACGATCAAGTATAAAAATAAAAAAAATCATGAAATTCAATCAAATTGCAACATATTTACAGTCAATACTTCTCTGCGTTCACCTGCGCACCCATTACTCTCGTTTGAATTACTCACGGACCCGTGATCGGATAGATATGCCACGCATGTCAGATGATGAAAGAGGAGACTCAGAGCTATCATATGATACCAAGTACATCCTTCTGGGTTATAAAACAAACGAAGTGACAGCAAAATAATAACTTCATATTGCTGGACTTACCCCACGTTTTTGTCTGTTTTTGTGGCAAAGCATAATCCAACGCTATCGTGTGTTTCTCTATGGCAAAGCATGTTCATAATCCGGTTTTGAGATCCTAGCAAATTTCTGCATGGCATCCAATTCAAGGCTCACATTGCATTCCAATTTGTTCAACAAAGAAACAGCTTTTTTGCCTTTACTTTGTTCATGGCAATCCAGTAAAAAGTTGAGAATAATTATGAGTGCATACACCATAGACACGCTGGCTAACACGCAACCTCGGGTCAAATCAAGTCACATCAGTTCGTGTCACAGATATGGAGCGCAGAAAGGTCATTTAAATCACTAAATAAAAATGCCATTTATTTCTGTAAATCACACACCACATATTTCTGTAAATTGCTCAGCCCCAGAGTATCCCTCCAACATGGCAATTATATTGCCCGTTTCAGGACAGTCTGCCCTACACACACACGAAATGCATGTAGAGCTATGAGCTTGCTGTGGTGAGATACATGTCGAAATATAAGAATTTTTATAATATGCTTTTTATGTTTTAATTCTTTAAAAATAAAAATAAAATCAATGCTAGTACTAATGCATGAAATGATGGCAGATCTGTATAGCCCAGACTCTGCTGAAAAAAACAATATATATGTGTGTGTGGCACTTACAATGACCAGAATAAATCCTTATGAATAAAGGTAGTGAAAATTCCCTAAAAACAGCTTAGGGTTCTAAGGGTTAAACACACTGTGAAACCTGAAGCCCAAAGTTGGAGACATGCATTTAGACATTGCTGCAAATGTAAAACCGGATTACTCTGGAATGGCTAACTGTACAGGGGAATGCTTTACACCTTTTTATTCGGTAAGGTCTGCTGTTTCTTCTAATATATGGTTTGTCATGTGTTCGGGAAGTATTCCACTGAGATGAATGGGTAGGGAGATGGGCGCAGAATGTAACATGATAAATGAAAGTTACTTTTCTCGCGAACCGTTTACCACAACTTGCGGCCAACGTCGTTGGCTCTTTCGTGTGATGTACATGTAATATCTTTGTGAGGAGTAGGCTATCGGAGTATAGGCTATTTCAGCAAAGAATGGGTGAATGTGGACGCACTTTCTTTCTTGCCGTGAGATGTCACATTCTCCACTGCGTAAAAGACAAATTAATTTGCGTTGTGAATGCTAAGCTTAATCAGGCCATAGGCTAAATAAAAATCGCTAGTCGGATGCAAAGCAGAATATAGAAAGAAATGGGCACCAAGGCCACAGTGGCCTGTGAACCTCCGATTTTCAAAGGGACATCACGGCCAACGCAAGGGGCAACGACGTGGCCGCTGTAAAATTCCCACCCTGCTTATAACAGTTAAGGAATGACCAATGTTAACAAACTAACTGGCTAGATCACCTTTGAAAGCTAACATGCACATTAGCTAAAAACAAACCTTATTCAAACGAGAATAATACAAAAGGTCTTTATTTAAACCAGCAACAAGAATCTATATTACATCTAGTAGCCTATAACCTTTATGGAAATATAGCTAAGCCCTCTCTACTGAAGTATGAAACAGCAAGTGATGCATTCAGTGTGGAATGGTAGGTGAACGTGTCGCTGCTGCTCTGGTAGCTTATTTATACTATCCAACCAGCAAATCAGCACCCTCGAAATTCAGACGGGACGAATTAGAAAAGTGTGATTGGCAGATTCATCAATTAAAATCGACCAATTAGGTGGGGCAGAATAAATATTTGGAGGGGCATTGCCCCTCCCAGCCCTATTCTACCCTCCCGTTTTGTTATTTCTCCCTGAAAACTCCCGTAATTTGCATGGCCATCAAACTTCATCGATCCGTTCATTTTTTTCTATTAGTCTGACATCTCCCAGGTTGCCAGATTGTGCATGAAATACACCCTACACATACACGATCACTTAGTTTCAATTTTGTCATAGGCTAAGACCGTTTTGTCATAGGCTAAAACCAGGCAACCCAAAACCCAAATAAGGAAGCGGGTGCCGACTGCGCAGCCTGAGTCTCGTCGTAAGCAAGCGGGCTAGTTAAATGGCCTACTCCAGAACTAGCTATTGTGAAATTGTTGGGAATTTAATTGATTAACACATCACATAAACTGTTATTGAGTGTTGTTGATACACTGAACTTGTGCCCTCGGAACCAAATCAGACAGCAAGCAGCTTTGGAGTTTTGGAAGTAGGCTGCAGGCAGGCAGCTGGTGGATACATACCTGGCATGCGTAAGGTAATGGTTAGGTAAAAGCAACGACCGAAATGCATTGTTTAAACACGTGTATGAAACGTATTACATATGCAAACACAGATCCGGAACCCCCCCCCCCCCCCCCCCTGTGTGTGTGTGTGTGTGTGTGTGAGTTAACAGTACTCTCCATATGTGTAAATTCTTCTACAGGAACCTTGTCTTGCAAAGGTCGTTGTGGTGAGCAGTATAATTCCCAGAACGAATGCCACTGCAACTCTAAATGCAGCAGCTATAACAACTGCTGCACTGATTACAATGACTTGTGTGGAGGTAAGATGGGGATAAGGCTGGGAGAGGTTACTGCACTTCACAGCAGAATTAGTTCATTCATTAATTAAGGGGTTTATTTTCCAACTCATGCACCATTAACCACACATGCATAAAGAGATCAGCCAATATGAATGTTCCAGAGAAACATTGTTACCAACAAAATTATTATCTACATTGTACTTCACATATACTTTAAAGTACATAAAAAAAATTGTGTCTACCATCGGTTTTGGCAGTGTGTGTGTGTGTGTGTGTGTGTGTGTGTGTATGTGTGTGTGATTCTAGGTTCAGGAGGTTCTGGCTCTGGTGGTCAAATTTTGGACAGTGAGATCACTGCTCTCTCAGAGGTCCTCTACGCTCTGGACTCCAACAAAGCCTCCATGTCTGAGGTGATCCTGAACACTCAGGCCCTTGTGTCCAACTCCCAGACCAGCGCCCAGCAGGACCTCTCCCCTAACAAGTACCAAATCAACTACTACTACTACCTGCACCCACACTGTCACCAACACCATCGCCTACATCATCACAAGCACCAACACTCTCACCGACACCGATCCCCATATCCATCAACATCATTATCATCACCAACACCATCACCATACCAGCCAAATAACATTAGCGGTAGTATTTCCAGCACTGTCATCATTAGCACCATCATCACCATAGCAATCACCCAAGTCCACCAAGTCCTAGTTCAAGACCATGATCACCAACATCAACACTACCCAAATACCGTCTCACAGGTTTACTTGAGAGAACATGGAGTATTTTAATGTCTGGATTCAAGTATGACATCTTTTCAGTTATTTTTCCTTTCTGCCTTTTAAACGTTCTCGAACCATCTCCATCTGTCTCCTCTCCTCGGAAACCTCCAGGCTGTTCCAGTTTGTGGACGAGGCCTCTCTGTTCTCCAAGCCCACCTATGCTGCCTTCTTGGCTCTGCTGGACAACTACTCTCGGCAGACAGGCGTGACGGAGAACTTCAGCCCCGAGCAGGTGGCGGAGCAGGAGCACTTCCTCACCGAGAGCATCAGCAACACTGAAGTGGGCCAGGAGCTCTACGCCTTCCTCTACACCAAAGGTGCCGCACTGCACGTCCTCAGCAATCTGTATCAATGGAAAGGCCTTGTCTCAGAGAGAGACTGGCGTTTGGTGTCTACACTGCAAAAAATATAATCTAACCAAGTGTTATTAATCTAATATTAAGGTCAAACAATCTATTTGGGATTGTTTTTAGTATGAAGAGACTTACCTAGCACTCTCTCGAAAGATCATTTTGACTTAATTTAGGAAGACTTTGACTTATTTTAAGGAGTTTTATCAAGACAAATTTACTTAACGCACTGGCAGACAAATTTGCTTGTTTTCAGGATGAGAAGTCTTAAAAGGAGTCAAACTTTTCTTAAATTAAGTCACATGATTTTACGAGAAAGAGCTAGGCAAGTCTCTTTATACTGAGAACAATATTAACTAGATTTGTTGATCTTATAAGATTAATAACACTTTAGTTAGATTTTATTAGATAAGCAGTTTTTGCAGTTTAATGGCTCTGACTCTGACTGCTGTTTGTGACAGGCCTGTACAAGTCTGAGGAGGAGTTTAAGTATGACCTGAAAATGATGTGGTTTGGACTCTACACCCGCTACGCTGGCAAGATGGACTCCAGTGGCTTCGAGCACATCTTTGCAGGTCAGTGACAGAGCATCTGTATGTTTTCAGTAGCTTTGCATTAGATTTGCACAGCATTTATGGATTACAATGTGACACTCATTTTTCTCTTTTTCTTTGTACACACACACACGCACACACACACACACACACACACGCATGCACACACAAACGCGCACACGCACGCATGCACGTGCACACACACACACACACACAAACACTCCCTCTTTGCATGTACCTGCATGGGTGACCAGGGGAGATTAAGAAGAGTAAGGTGTCTGGCTTCCACAACTGGCTGCAGTTCTACCTGCTGGAGAAGCAGGGTCTGCTGAACTACTACAGCCACAGCTTCAACGGCCCAGTGAGTAGAACCCCACAACACCACCACATGTTTCTATAGAACATGCTATTACTGTAAAGGGGATGTGTGTCAAATAAATTGGAATAGTCTTGAACGCAGCATAACGTTTGCTCTCCCTGTCTCTGCAGTGGGAGACCTACCCCGATGTGCTGGGGATGCAGTTTAAATGGGATGGCTACTACAAGCAGGTGGGCTCCGCCATCATTGGCTGCAGCCCTGAGTTCGATCTGGCCCTCTACAGTCTCTGCTACATAGCCCGGCCTGGCAAACAGTGAGTGACTTATGTGTGTGTGTATGTGTGTGTGTGGATGTGTGTGTGAGTTTGTGTGTGTGTGTATGTGTGTGTGTGTTTGTGTGTGTGTGTGTGTTGTGTGCATGTTTAAGTTTTGTGGTGTGTGTTTGTGCAGATCTGTCTGTGTGTGTGTGTGTGTGACTGTATGTGTGTAATGTATACTGTATGTGTGTATTCTCAGGTGTAAGCTGAGCCTGGGAGGTAAGTCTCTGATGATTCAGACGTACACCTGGGACAACTCCTCCTATGGAAACGGCAAGAAGTACATCGCCTCTGCCTTCCCTTCCACACCCTAAAGCCTAGGACTGGTGCAGCGCTGATGCCATAAACATAAAGAAATAAAAATAACTAATCTTCAACGGGCTGTTTCTTGCAGTGGTGATGCATGATTTACAAATATGAACTTCACAGTTCTCTGTCTCTGAATATGATTTTATGTTTTTATCATTAATAACGGATTGTATAATTTACGGTCTTGTTCCATGAGCACTGACAGGCTAGAACGCAAGTGATATCATTTTCATTATAATTTATTGACTGTTAAATGTACAAACGTTGGCGTCATTAACGATGGTTTAATAGTTTATTATTTGAATGTTTATATCAAGACCTAAAAGACAGTTATGCCCCATTTGTGCCATAGTTGCCCTAAAAAATATTAAATGTTCAAATGTAATATTCTATTTTAATTTTAACGTAATAAGAGTTCTTGGGAATTCTTACAACATATCAGTCACATGCCTTTGTGTGGGTAGAACCTAGCACACTTTCTTCTTTTCTCTCAGACCTTGCATGTAGCGCCACTTAGTGGTTACCCATGGAAATAGGTGAGGAAGTTTTAGCTGCTCCCAAATATCATGCTAGTAGGCTACTACTAGTGCTACATTGGGTTATCCCCCTGCATATTATATTTGGTTGAGTAAGGGATCTACTATTAGTACCATATTGGGTTGATTAAGGGATATACTACTAGTACTACATTGGGTTGATTAAGAGATCTACTATTAGTATTACATTGGGTTGATTAAGGTATCTTGCTTGCTATTTAAAAAAGCAGTCTAATAAAATTTGCTCAGCTCAAGGAGAGGGACTCCTCAGTCTATGAGCCAGTTGATGCCTCTCCTGGGTCCTTTGTTAAAGGTGCTGTCCATTTGTCTAATCTTTTACGTCTCCGTAAATTCAGTGAATTGCTTCTTAGCCATCCATTTTATATATGCACAAAAAACACCAGGGTTTGTGGGTCTACAGCCCCGGCTCTGAAAATGGATATCAAGCACAGTGGCTTGATCAGGGTTGTACAAAACTCACTACTCTAGCACACTACTTTCAGTTGTCCAATAATCTACAACTACAATAATAATAAAATAATAATAAAAAAAACATCCATACGCAACTATGTTTCATACACACAGAGTTCTTTGTGTGTGTGTGTATGTGTGTGTTTGTGTGCGCATGAGTGTGTGCGTGTGTGTGTGTCTTTTTGTGATTGCGTGGTATCATCTGTACTATTCTCTTTGCAAGAATTCCCCACAGTGCTGAAGAATTCTACATGGGAGACTTTATTTACATAAAGAAGAGAATACATGTTCTTATGTTTGGCCTTTTGTCCAAGTCACACACAGTTATGGTGTGCACTGCATTGGGGAATACAAGGAAAAATCAGTGCACTTACAAGCTTCAACATCATAGTAGCTTGTGTCCAGACATTTAACCAAAAAATAAAAAAACAAATTGTACCATTTAAGTCGGCATTGCATCTTAAAATACATAGCACTACAAATATGGTCATTTATTTTCTTTAGAAAGTGCATGGTTAAGACATCGTATTATTTTGCCAATTAAAAGATTACTGTTTTCCAGTCATATTGGGGAAACTGGTCGAGTATCAAAAGTTTCAAACTTTTCCATTTCACATGTTTTAACCTAGCCCACAAAAAGCACAAAAGACTTTTAGATTTGCTAGTATGCACTGAAAAGATATTCAAGTCAGACATAGTAATACAGGTGCCAAAATGCAATATGTCAAAGCGAGATTACAAATCAGCAGAAGCTAAATTCATGATGGACTTCATATCTCATTCTCATAAAGTCAATACTGTACACAACCACTAAAACGTTTCTTCCCAGAAGTTGTATTTTCAAAACTTCTTACTATGGCAGCTCTGATTGAGTGTAAGCATGACCATTATGTGTGTTGTAATATCGTCACATTTCGATGTCCTTAGTGTTTGCATGCACAGTGAAAATGATTGACTCTTAATTTTCACGGGGACTAAAATCTGAATAGTCTTGGCAGAAAGAATCTTAGTCATCCTAGCTGGCAACGAGTTCTAGAGGGGTGATCAAAAGAGTAATTGTAATTGATCCAATTCCATCTCAGGACTTGGTCTGCCTATTGTTCACATCTTACACGGGATTACTAAATGCTCACTAATTGAACATGTGTGAACATCCTGGCATCAAAAAGTAAAGGTCCTGCCATGTATTCCTTCTGTCTGTGTACTTAATACAGGTGACATTGCCAAGGAGCTGATATACCTGGCTAAAGAGTTGCACTGGTAAGGATTAACTGGTTTAGTGAATGGTTAAAATAAATATGTGGTAGGACTTTCACTCTCTGAAGTCAGAACATAAACCTTTGGCCTATTGACACCAAGCTAGTAGTTTGTTTTAATATACCATTCTCTTTCAATCACATTTTATATATGATGATCAAAACACAAGCGTTACACTAGAATGAATCCATACGGACGCAGACCACAATGAATGCAAATGAAAAAATAAGACTCTAGAGGCTGGTTTCCTATACATGAACTAAAAAAGAACTTCAATGAAGATCTCCTTTGAGAAAAAGATTGCAATGATTAAGTTAATCTATGTATGAGAAACTGGTCCTAGGAGATTCTGAATTGAGCCATTGTTTGTACCTTGTGGTAAGTGCTTCTTATAGTCATACTTATGTCAGTAAAGTGCCTTATTGGGACTAGTTACTACTAGCAATTCCTCAATCAATACAAATAAAATGGGATAGAATTGCCAATGCACACTGTTTTGCTGTCACTACAGCTAAGCAGTGCATGCCAACATATTCCTCTCCACTGATAATTATTTAAGGTTGGCAATACATTTGACAATGTCCATGTCAGATATCATGAGGGGACTCTGAGGGGATGAAAACAAATAAAAAAAGGTGCATGTTTGGCTAAAACAAGGTGCATGTTTGGCTAAAACAAGGCGCTATGCTATGCAGGTTTATTCTAGTTGGCTAAGGATGAGATCTGGGAGGCTAGTTTCCGGCATATTCATCCCATCCAGCATATTTGGGTCATTGAGAAACTTCTGAAACAGGTCTTCATCCATGTCTGACACACCACCACTCAGCAAAGGTGTTTCCCCGTCACAGTTTAAGAACTTGTCCATGGAGTCTGCCAGAGGATAATCTGGAGCTGGGGAGAGAAAGACAGTCGATAGTCAGGTGTGAGGTCCAGAGCTCATCTGGAGCAATGGGAATGTCTGGTCCAGAAAACAGAACTAGGCTCCTACCTCTTATCTACATGAACCACAGCAGAAATCAACTTCTAGCATCATCATATTAACTGATTTATATATTACCCTCAACAACACAATCTGATAAACATTGTATGTTTTAGAAAAAAAATCAAGTAATCAGGGAAAGTATAGATATTAGTGAGGCAAATCGGATCACTGCTTTGGGATAGTAGTTCCTTTCAGTATTTCAGCATTACAAGAGATAAAGACATCTCATAGTGGGCATCTCACTTACGCTAACTTAAGGATGCATGCAGAGATCAACTTATCCAGGATAGTAAGAATCAGGTAGGGGGTGCAATGGAGTGTTACTGTTAGTATCCAAGGGTGATTCACAGTCATTATTCAGCCCAGAGTAAATCCCTCTCCTGAACAGCAGGGGGCGTTTAGCCCGACAGTCGTTGGTACTAACAGGTCCTTCTGGTTTATTAGCCCCTAGCATGATGGTTAGTAGCATATTAGAACTGCACATACTGAGGAGGGTGATGGTTGGAATAATGATACAGACACCTAAAGCTTCCCCCTCTTTACATTATAAAAGAAAAATGAAATCAAAATTGATCTGCCATATTGGTCAAATTGGAGCCAGATTTTGCTCAGTAAGTGCTTTTTAAAGCATATGGAGTAAACAGAACATAATCCAGCTCTGCCCAGAATCGGCCGAATTTGGTTAAAGCACTGCCTTCCTTCCTTGGATTTAGTTCCTACCAATGGCTTCACTATTATGTGCATGCTAATACAGTCATTGGTAGCACCTTTCTCCTATTGAGGCCTATTGAGGAGGGCCTTGATTGGCCCACTGACCCATACGTCCAACACAGACCAACCCCCCACCCCCCATTCCCCCTTTTTACATGCTTGGAATATCAGCACGTTGTTTCAACACACAATCCAGCATGCAGGTTAAAAGACGGCCCAATCCAGTCCCGGTCAAGCATGCCACAATAGAGCCAGTGTGATTGGACAGTAGAATGAAAAGACAGAAGCGGAGGGGGGAGAATAATGAAAAGATGACCTGCACCCCATCTACAGGTCTCCAGCACCTACAGTTTGGGGGGCATCCCATCAGTGAATGGGTGGGTTGAACGGGATTGGTTCATAGAAGTTCAAACTTACCTGTGACCTCATCGCAGTGCTGCAAACACAGACTGTTCATTGGCTGTTTGCCCTCAGTCCCGCTCCTACCAATTACATTGTAGAGTTACTAACTCTAATGTCGCTGCAGGAGAGCATAGACAGAACACAAGCGTGGCACAACTTTGCATTGCCGCTGGTAGCCAAGTTTGCTTTTTCTACATCGAGGTCATATACATTGGGAGATGTTATGACTGGTGTAAAGTGAGGGTTTAATGTTGACTAAATGAATCCCCTTCTTTCCTATACATACATACATACATACATACATACACATGGATCTGCTTACACACACACATGCACACACACACACAGGTTTACACACAGCACACACACACACACACACACAATACAGCAAATCTAATTAGACAAACACAGAGCAACATACTTACTCTTTGGACACAAACATTAACTTGGTCTTGATGTATTTGATGTATGGACTGTCCTCTGTATAAGGAAAACAGAACATGTTTCTTACAAACATGGAAAGGCAGATTTGAATAATATTTATATAATGATTGGAGAGTCATATTCAGGTCCTCACCTCCACCCTTTTCTGTGTAATATTTCTCAAATGCTCTGTCTTTGGGTATGTCAGGGTAAAGGTAGCGCAGTGGGTTTTCTGGAATGTTCCCTGCCTCCAGGATCTGGAAGTTTCGGATGATCTCAACGAATGGGATCTGACTCATATCAGTCTTGGTGAAAGGTTGAACACTCCGCACATTTCTGTTACCTACAGGAAGAGGAAACAAGATCACATAACTTAACACAACAAGCTCAATTGTGTTGTGTGTGTGTGTGTGTGTGTGTGTGTGTGTGTGTGTGTGTGTGTGTGTGTGTGTGTGTGGGTCTCTACCCCGCAAGTCGGTCTCAACCCAGCTGAACGTGACTCCTCCATCTTTTATACTCTCGCTGAATCTCAGCAGGAAGGTGCCGTCCATCCTCTTCTTCAGAAGGGTCTTCTCCCTGCCCTTACTGATGAACCCAATCACTGAGCTGCACACACAAGCACCACACAGTACAACATTACACACCTACACTACATTATACTATCAGACTTATATTACTGCAGTTAATATACTATTATATGTACATTAATACAGTTGTGACTCTTTTAGATTACTGCAGCTACTATATTATTGTCATTATATTAAAGTCAGTACACTATTATATGGACCTTTTCACTAGCTACATAAACACTATTAAATAAATAGAACACCGCTTCCAGCCTAATAAACACGCCTTTTATTTCTGCACACAGTAGAGACCTGCCAAACACAACGCCAAGGACAAACTTATACAAACAAGCACACAGTGCTAGCTATGAATATAACACATCATCAAAATGATATGTTCTTGATATGCTATGTTGTAAATAATATGTTCTTGATATGCCATGTTCTAAATGATATGTTCTTGATATGCTATGTTGTAAATGATATGTTCTTGGTATGCCATGATCTAAATGATATGTTCTTGATATGCTATGTTGTAAATGATATGTTCTTGATATGCCATGTTCTAAATGATATGTTCTTGATATGCTATGTTGTTAATGATATGTTCTTGATATGTTGTGTTCTAAGTGATATGTTCTTGATATGCTATGTTCTAAATGATATGTTTTTGATATGCCATGTTCTAAATAATATGTTCTTGATGTGCTACATTGTAAATGATATGTTCTTGGTATGCCATGTTCTAAATGATATGTTCTTGATGTGCTATGTTGTAAATGATATGTTCTTGGTATGCCATGTTCTAAATGATAGGTTCTTGATATGCTATGTTGTAAATGATATGTTCTTGATATGCCATGTTCTAAATGATATGTTCTTGATATGCTATGTTGTTAATGATATGTTCTTGATATGCTATGTTGTTAATGATATGTTCTTGATATGTTATGTTCTAAGTGATATGTTCTTGATATGCTATGTTCTAAATGATGATGAATGCAAACTGAAAAAGTTCAAAACACATAAGAGTGCCGTGCACTCGTTACTGCGTACCCATCTTTCCAGACATCAGCCAGATAGGTCTTTACCAGGGAAAGGATGCCGTCCAACCACACCCACAAAGAGAAGCTGTTCTCTGGGACATTTTCCTTTAAACACACACACACACACACACACACACACACACACACACACACACACACATTTATAACATCAGAAACTCAAACAAATGTGCACAAAAACACCCACATGCCCACACACACGCACACACACACACACGCACACACACACGCACATGCACACACACACTCACCTTGCTAAACCTGGCCCAGGAGATGGTGCAGTCGTCGTAGCTCTGTTGCTTTCCTGTGGAATGACAACCAAACTAGTCCATCAGACACACACACACACACACACATTCTCAAGCATTCTGTCTTATTCCTAAAGTTTTTCTGTAGGATACATTATCCAAGTCGCATGTTGGTCTACTGTTCACTAATACTATTGGGTTATTCATTCATTTTCATTACTGGAAATTAACAACAACAGCAATACTATAATATAAAATATTCCCTGTAATAAATATAATGTCTGACAAAAGCTCCCTACCAAACAGTTTTTGAGCGATCATGTCCTGCTGATTCGTGTCTAGGCCTCTTCCAGCGGCCGACAGAAACTGCCAACTCAGCATCTCCCCTACCTTGGCCCAAGGGGCTGGCGTTGTGTTTGCAAAAAACAGCACATTCTACACATACACACACACACAAACACGCATACATACACACAGACAGAGACACATTAGATAGGGCAAAAAAGTGTGAAAGGACTCAGGTGGTAGAATGCATCAAGAATGACTCCAGACATCATATGATACACACACACACACACACACACACACACACACACATACAGACTGTAGGTGTAAGTGTAGCAACAATGACTACTGAATACATATACAACGCAAACAAATGTGTGCAACACACACACACACACACACACACACACACACACACACACACACACAAACACAAAGAAACACACCTTATGGTCAGAACACAGCATGTTGAACCACAGCACAGAAGCCCAGGCACTCTGCTGTTGACTGGAGTTCGAGATCACAACAACCGGAAGGGTGGAGGTCTGACCGGGAGAGAGAGAGAGACAGATATATAGAGACAGAAAGAGGGAGAGAGAGAGACAGATATATAGAGACAGAAAGAGAGACAGAGAGAGACAGATATATAGAGACAGAAAGAGAGAGAGAGAGAGACAGATATATAGAGACAGATATATAGAGACAGAAAGAGAGACAGAGAGAGACAGAGAGAGACACAAACAGAGAGAACAGCATTTAGTACAGCAGTGAGAGAAAGCTGAAGGATACTGTGGCAAGAGCACAGCTAGAGTAGTAGGGGTATGTCATGTTGAAACTAGAGCACAGCTAGAGTAGTAGGGGTATGTCATGACTGTTGAAACTCCACCATGAGTTTGTCAAAAAAGATTAGAAATGGATAACTCACCTCTAGCTTAACCGACAGGCCATTATGGTTAAACTCTGTCTCAAAGTTTATGATGTGGAGCTCCTCTGTGACACTTAGAGAGAGCTGTAGGCACACACACACACACAAAATCATTTTAAAAATGATGAAATCATTCTTGCATGTGTTCATGAAGGTGTGCTTATGAGGGTGTTTTGGTACGAAACTAAAAAACTATTGCGCTGTTAAAGGAGAATTCCGGTGTGATATTGACCTAAAGTGTGTTGAAACATGATACCGAGTGTGAACGTATGTCTCATAGCCCATCTCGGCTTGTCCCCTGCACTCCAAAATCTGGCTAGTTAGCCGATGCTACCAACAGCTTTTTTCAATGGTGGTGCTGGCATCGGGCTAGCCATGCAAATAAATCACTGTTTTACACCATTTACAAGGCTCAATGTATCTCCACACTTCATTGGTAGACTTCCCGAGGGCCCTGACATTTAAAAGCGAGACATTGAGAACTTTAAAAAAGCACTGGTAGTTTACTTTACAAGACGATTTATACAGACAGTATCTTCCGCGAAGTTTAGCATTTGCAGCCATCTTGAATTTATCACGATAAGTCGAGCTGACGAGTAAGAATGAACAGGTATGATAAGGGATCAGATTCCAAAAATAATTCCTTGGAAATGCATGGATTCCAGTTGCTGCTACTGGAAGAAACTGGAATCCATGCATTTCCACTGAATTATTTGCATAGGCGTGATCATAAGCCCAACTGTACTGTGTCCGAGTCCACCTACTCAAGCGGACCCAAGCATGGAAGTGTACCGAGCCCAGGTGCAGTACGGAGTGTGGTCGAATGAACCAGACTTTGGGGTTCAAGCGTACTCAGGTACGGTACGGATGGCATAGTGTCAGTACGCCCTTAACGACTACCGGCCAGTGGCACTCACCCCAGTGGTGATGAAGTGCTTTGAGAAACTGGTCCCTAGTCACATCACAGCAGCCCTGCCCTGCAGCCTTGACCCCCACCAGTTTGCCTACAGAGCGAACCGATCCACAGAGGACGCCATAGCGCCACATACTGCACTATCACACCCGGAGCAGCAGGGGAGCTATGTGCGGATGCTCTTTATGGATTATAGCTCTGCATTCAACACCATTCTCCCTCACAAGCTAATGGTCAAACTGGGGGACCTGAGGCTTTCACACTCCACCTGCATGTGAATAAATAGCTTCCTCTCTGACCGCAGACAGAGGGTCAGAGTGTGCCACCACACATCCACGGCCCTAAGCCTCAGTACCGGCTCTCCCCAGGGCTAAGTCCCTTGCTCTACAAAATGGATCAATGCAATGACAGAAAGTATGGATGTCTGTAGATGTTGTATGTTGACTGTGTGTGTTTATGTATGCTGTTGTATGTTTCTATTTATTTTTGTAAGTAACACTAGAACTTACATTTTTATACTTAATGAATGATGTACTGACTGGAGAACACTTTTCATTTCGTTGTTCCTGTGCCAATGACAATAAAGACCTATTCTATTCACAAACGAGTTTCACCAGGAGCGCTGCCTGGGTGTTGGTGGCTGCCTGGGTGAAGGTCATCTTGGCTGAAACATGTTAGCATTATTTGAATTGATAGCCAAGGTCAATAAAGGCTTTTTACTTACAAATATCCTCTTGAATTAATTAAATTTGAAACCTATTCTATTCTATTCCTTAGTGTTGATGGATAAATCACAGAAGAGCATTCATGTGCTGTTGCCTATTTTATACAGTCTTCGGCTGTTGCTCATTCTTATTCACTGTGTCCCATTGTCCTGTCCTAGCCTACCCTACTCTAACCTACCCCAGAAGTGTTGTTAAAAGGCACCGACAGCACCGTAGTATAAAATGTGACCCTGAAAATGGAGAATGAAGAGGCATGACCGTTTGTATCTCTGATGCAAACTCACATCACTGATGCCTTTCCCTCCTGCTCCCACCTTCTGCTCCTTGAGCGTCTGCAACACAAGACGTACACACAAACACACACACACAAACAAACACACACACACAGACACACACACACACAGGTTAACATTTCCTCATGTTCTTGAATGGACTGAAGAATTTGATGCAAACTATATAAAAGTGCTGAAAGCAAAGGTGAAGTCCAATAGAGGTACAATAGAGAAGTCCAATTAAGAAGTATTCTGTATTGCATGTGGTGTTTTTAGTGCATGATCTGCAGATATTAAAAAAACTCTTTCGCCTTGGACGACTTGGCTTGTTTTTTTTATGTTAGTGTTGTTTTTCCACTGACTTTTGAGTGAGAGCCAGCAGGCCCATTTCTCTGTCCACTTCCTCATGTCTCCCATACCACCTCTCAGATACACAGACAGACCAGGATCAGCCGCGTCACTCACCAGCAGTGTTGGGAGTAATGCGTTACAAAGTAACACGTCACTGTAATTCCAGTACTTTTAGTGGTAACGAGCATGTAACAAAGTATTTTTGTAAATCAAGTAACGCAATTACAATTACTGAAATTTCAAAGAGTTTGTTACTTGCGTTACTCTGTTGATCTTGAATGAAGGACTGCAGACAAGATGACAGATGCACATTTGCTGCTTCTGATCTAACGTCTCCTGACCTTAGCTGTGTTTCCAGCGATTGTATTTCATGTTTAGCAGGGCTCCAGACTAACTTTTTGCACTGGTGCGCCTAACTTTTTTCTTAGGTGCACCAGCACAAAAGTTAGGTGCACCCAAATTTTCAACCACATCACATTTAACACCGCAGCAGTTTCACTTTTTTTTCCTTAATTACTGTCCTATATAGATTGTCCTATGACTTATGATTTACAATTCTACAAGAAAAGTAACTTAATGAAGTGCTCCACTGAGCTGAAATTTAAACTTAAAACATCTCAAGATGAATTAAATAAAAATAACAGTGAGTAAATTAACAGTGTCTTTTAAGGGCTTCAAACTGCACATCTCATGGCTCAATGTCTTACATATTATCCTTCATGATCTTTAGGCCTTGGCTAAACCAGCTCGCCAGGCTAGCATCTTCCATAGAAATGTATTTGAGCACAATTTAAAGAGATGTTCCAAGTAGCCTGGGGGATTTTTATGTGATTTTGCAATGATGATTGCAATAATCATTTGACAGCCCCACAATGCAATTTACTTATTTTAGTATTTTTACATTTTCAATAAGAACATCCCTATGGTTAATGCAGTAACGAAATGGTAGGCCTATTATTATAGGCTATTGCAATGACTTGCCATGCTCGATCTAAATGTGTCCATTCAATTCACCGCACACAATGACCACAGTTATACATGCAGGGAATATTCGGCTTTAAATGTAGCAGCCCCGATATTCGGTTTATGCCAAATACCGGATTAAATTGATTGATGCCATCAGAATGAGTTTACACACAACTCGCCGCAAAAGCGAATATTGCTGTTGAAAACCGGTTACTCCTGCATGTAACTGCGGTCAATGACGCCTCCTTTCGGCGATATCTGTATCTCTGTCGCTCGAAGGCCTTGTATGCATTGTTCGCAATTTTAAGACGTCTTTTCATCTGCAATGACTCTTATAAATTTGGCGCAAGTGGCATTCCTGTACGTCGGTTTACGTTCAAATAATTTTTCTGGTAAATAATTATTTCGGACTGAACTTGGTTAAGGGAAGTTTCACTAGGCCTATCGTAGGCAACGATAAACTTGATCATCATCTCGGGCTCGTCTGATCGGTTTGCTGCTGCCAGCCGCCGAAAGGCAGTGGAGAGAGGGGACATTTATCTCGGCCTATGTGACCACACTGTGATGCAACTGCATCCAATCTGTTTATCTGACGGGTCTCTGACCTCTCTCTCTGCAGCACACGCATTTTCAAATTTACACACAGGCACTGGACCACGGCCAATCAGATGGGAGGTCCCGCCCTTCACCATCTGTGATTTGTTTAAACCACGATATTGTCCAAATATGTGTCTGTTATTGAACCAAAGGTAGAGTTTCAATGCGGACACGTTTTCCTCTCTCGAATAGCTGGTCGCACCAGTGCGAACGATTTTTTTTAGTCGCACTTTTGAAAAATTAGGTCGCAAATGCTACCAAATTGGTCGCACTCTGGAGCCCTGTTTAGATTGCAGATGCATCTAAGTGCCTTAGGCTACAATTTAAATGGGCATCTTAAAAGCCTTTTCCCCTCTCGTTTCCATCTCGTAAGCTCCACTACAGTAAAAGCGCATTGTTTTTATCTCTGCTCTTTTTCGCTTATTGCGCAAAAGCCTCGTTATATCAATTTCTCATTCTTACAACATAGCCACGCCACAACACCAATAGGCCTGCAGGGCTCTCAAGTGTCACGCATTGAGCGTGACAGTCACTCATTTCAGTCTTTTGTCACGCTCTCCCGCAACACATTGTATTTCTCACGCAGAAAAACTATTTATATATTAAATATGCTGCCGCTGCGCCCAAAATGTCTCTTGCCCCGCCGCTCCCGGCAGGAATCAAGCGCCTCTCCCCTGGAGTTGAGAGTGCCACTTATCAGCCAATCAAAAATAACGAGGGGGGCTACACAATAGCCAATCATAAAATAGCACTTTTGTATCTGGGTAAAATTTAACGCAACAACCAATGAAAAACGCGTATCCTGGGATTGTTGAACGTGAACCTGTTACCTACTTCTTCCAAGTTCCGTTCACCTTGAAGCTTCGAGCATCAGTTCATGATTTCAGCACAGAGTAAGTCATCTTTTAATGTTACAACAAATCCACAACTTGTTTGACACAAACAATGACAACGTGACTGCTGCTAGAGAATGTTTCCCAGATAATTAGCATCAGTTGTTCATGACTGTCTGTAACTTAGCCAACAGTTTCACAGCCTGTTCATTGACAACACTTGCTCAGAACAAGTACCCTATGCCTAATCCAGGGCTCTCAAGTTTTGAGGACAGGCAAGAGTGACATAACCTGGCCCTAGCCAGATGAATTTCGTTCCGCTTAGCTCCGCCTAGCTTCACTCACATCCATCCGGGACCTCTTCCATTGAGAGTGATTTCTGCAACCGACTTTATGGTTCAGCCAATCAGGACGCAGGGCGGGAGTTTCATAGATGTGACATAGCGTAGAAGCGACTGTGAGACTGTTATTAGCGTCACGGGTTGGCTTCGATGTGAGTGGTTGAAGTAGCACGTCAATAAATGACGGACAAGTGGCTTATTCAATCATATGCAAGCATTTTTTGATTAGGCCCAGCCTTCTGAAGCAACACTTTAATGGATCAGTTCCAGATGGATGAGTGGAGCTAGGCGGAGCAAAATTCATTTGGCTAGGGTCAGGTTAAGAGTGACATTCCCCGTCGACAAATCTGTCCGGGGGATAAAGGGGTGGCTGGTCAGACGGGTTCGATAATGGGGTGTTTCATTAATAATACTACAACTTTTTGTTGCTGTTATTAATATGCCTTCAGATGTTCCAGTGTAACAGAGGTCGTTTCGTCCGCCGCTCACGGCCCTCGAACCCACCAACACACCGGCATGGGAGTCGAGCGCTCTAACCACTGAGCTAAAACCCCAAGCTCAATTCAGTGGAAATGCATGGATTCCAGTTTCTTCCAGTAGCAGCAACTGGAATCCATGCATTTCCACTGAATTATTTTTGGAATCTGATCCCTTATCATACCTGTTCATTCTTACTAAACGCCGACTTATCGTGACTTATCTTGACTAAATTCAAGATGGCTGCAAATGCTAAACTTCGTGGAAGATACTGTCTGTATAAATCGCCTTGTAAGTAAACTACCAGTGCTTTTTCAAAGTTCTCAATGTCTCGCTTTTAAATGTCAGGGCCCTCGGAAGTCTACCAATGAAGTGTGGAGATACATTGAGCCTCGTAAATGGGTGTAAAACAGTGATTTATTTGCATGGCTAGCCCGATGTCAAGCACCACTATTGAAAAAAAGCTGTTGGTAGCATCGGCTAACTAGCCCAGATTTTGGAGTGCAGGGGACAAGCCGAGATGGGCTATGAGACATACGTTCACACTCGGTATCATGTTTCAATACACTTTAGGTCAATATCACACCGGAATTCTCCTTTAATATGAGGTCATGACTCCACATACTAAGTTTGGTTTAAATCGGTGAAAGTGTTGATAATTATAGCACCCCTAGTGGTCAAAGGTCACCAAAATAATTGTGCAGTCTTAATATGGGGTTATGACTCCACATACCAAGTTTGGTTGCGATAGGTGAAAGTGCTAATCATACCGCCCCTAGTGGTCAAACGTCACCAAATGTATTGTGGGTCCTTAGGATGTGTTCACGAATCATTGTACCAAGTTTGGTGTCAATAATGAAAAGTCTTCCTAATTATAGCGCCTAGTGGTCAAAGTACACCAAATGTATTGTGCGTCCTCAGGATCGGGTCCCGAGTCCATATACCAAGTTTGGTTTTGATACGTAAAGGTGTTACTGAGATACGAGCTAATTTCTTGTATCTCTAGCGCCCCCCTAGTGGTCAAAAGACTCAGGCCAAAAGGTAGATTTGCTATTTATAGCGCCACTTATAGGTCAAAAGTCATTACATTTATTGAGCCCCCTCCTTATTTGGTCCTGACCCCATGTACCGAGTAGTGTTGCATGGTGTATCGATACTAAAAAGGTATCACGATGCCTTCACGCAAAAAAAATGATAATGATTTCGACGCTTTTAGAATTGATACTTTATTAAAAATTAACGCTCTGTGTCTGCGCGAACTGCTGCTCTCACTGCTCCTTGCACGATCTAGGCAAGTGGGGTGTCAAGCAGGCAGCTCTGAGTGAGTGAGTGCGCAGCCAACGCCAACATACAGTAGTTCTTTGCCGACCGGCCCTCGGCCTTGTGGATAAAACAAAAGGTGAAGTGAAATCTGCAACTATTTCGATACATCACGAATAGTGAAGGCAAGCCATCAGGGTACACAGAGGCCCGCTTTGTGAAATATGTTTCAAAGTCATTTAAAAGCAGTAGGCTACGCATGGAACTTGGCTAAACACCTCGCAGACATATCCCAACATTTTGTTTAAAGAACGACAGGTTAACGAATATGCTATAGAAAAAAAACACACTACATGGTTAGTGCCAAGTCCTTCTCTTCTGTTTTAGTCTAGCCTAAGTGAAACGAGTATGGTTCTCTGGGATAAAGCGAACCTTCCTTCATCAATAAATTTTGACGAGACATAACAAGCTGTAATCATTTTGACGAGACATAACGAGCTGTAATCATAGGGTGCTAACGTGATGAAAGCGCAATGTTCACGCCAGAATAACATTACCATAACTTGTAAATAATCTATTTCATGTTCGGTCAGTACTACTGGAAATATTTGTCATGGCATGTAGACTGCAACTTGTTCAATAAGTATTGCCCAGATGGATAGGCTACCCGAAATGCGCTAATTAAGGCTACGTTTATACAGTGACGATGAAAAGAGAAGACGCAGAAGTGGTGTCTCGTCTTCATTTTTTTATTTGCGTTTAGATGAGCATTCTCAGGGGGAAATCTTGGTTTATATGAAGACGCAAGAGTATGTGATTTTCGATTGGATATGCATTCCAGACCGCTGGGTGGTGGTGTGATAGAACCCCAGTACGTCACGCGCAGACATTCTAATTTGACAGTTTAGCCAGAGAGGTAATCAAGGATCTTTGGTTTAGCCGTTTAGACGGAGACACAACCCGGTCGCCTTCAAAAACTCTACACTCTGGAAGGAGTCTTCAGATTTTTGCGTCTTCAAGCCCCGATGGCGGGGTCGCCGTGTAAACGAAAGGCACTTATGATAAAATATTTTGTCGTCTTCCTTCGCAATCGTTCTCGTATAAACGGCCCCTTAAGCCCACAGCATAGAATACCACCAAAGCGTGTTGAGTCCTAATAATAATAGCGGGTTATTGTTACGTGGTAGCAAATCATGTTATCAAAGAAATAGACGTGGGCTAATGTAGGAATGCACACAGACAGGTAATGGTGTAGGCCTATCTGACCTAAGACCTGAGTGGTTGGAACGTCATTACTTGTACACTGGGCTAAAGAAGACTATCCTCACATTTTTCCCTTTGCAACTGTCAAAGAAATCCCATGAACACGGGAAGGCCTAGGGAAGCCTATACTGTACAATATACATCAGATGGCCTAAAGATTAGGCCCCTCGGCATAGCATTCAGTGATTTGCATGCAGTAATTTCAACACTGACCTTGATCTAGCCTAGTTTGGCTATTTAAAGCTACTTTATTGGCAAAACACAACACAATGTAAATGAACTATAACAAAAAATAAAGGACTTAATCACACAAAGTAGGCCTACTATTTTACTGACTATAAAAATAATAATTATGTCGGAAGTTTAGAATTTAGAATTGACCTGCACACTACAAAAGTGCACCGAATTCAACACAAATGACTCAATACACTTGGAGGAGGTATGAGTCCTTTCTTTTCCAGATATCTTAGGATTTCGTCGTAGTATCGTTTCAGTATCGAGCATTGTGATATTTATGGCAGGTATTGTATCGAAGTCATAATTTTGGTATCGTGACAACACTAGTACCGAGTTTGGTTTTGATACGTGAAAGCTTTGCTGAGATATCACTTCACTTCCTGTTTGGTGGCTTCGCCGCCAATTATGATTGGCTGTTACGGGCGAACGGTTTTAGATTTGAAGACAAAATAGGATAACTTTTTTGAGGCTTGGACTAAAGATTATGTGTGTCAAGTTTGGTGTCAATCGGACAAACTTTGTGACCTGTGAAAACTTTTAGGGGTTTTTGATTCAATCCAATATGGCGGAAAATCCATCATAGCGGAAAATGACGTCATAGGGTGCGTTGAACCCGGCTTGGTCCAAGGATTCCAACGATACCTCATATTTGACAATTGAGCCAAAAGTTACTTGTACGAACGCACGTCCAACTTTGGCCTGTTGGTGGCGCTAGAGTGCTCGAGGTGCCAACTTGAAACTTGGTGAAATGAATCATGGGACGGTGCCTAATTTGTGTGCCAAATTTTACAACTTTTTACCAGACGGTTCTATGGGCTGCCATAGACTTCCATGACGGAATAATGATAATAATAGGATGGGGGTGGCGCAAAACAAGGTCAGGGAAGCCTTCATGCATTATAGGATGTTTAGTGGTCGGAAAAAGTTTGAGAACTCATGCACAAGGCTATTGATTTGAAGGCCCGTTGAAACTACAATAAATAGGTCTAAAAATTAGGTTTATTGTGTGTGTGACTGTTCAGTACTGTTCATATTGACATTTTAAAAACAGACTTAAAAGTAATGCAAAAGTTACTTTCTCTAGTAACTAATTACTTTTGATATACAGTATTTGGTAAGGTAATTCAATTACTTTTGAAAGAAGTAACTAGTAACTGTAACTAATTACTACTTTTCAGTAACTTGCCCAACACTGCTCACCAGGTGTCTGAAGTCGGCCACCATGCCTCCCTGCATGCTCTCAGTCATGTTCAGGGCCTTGGTCGCCGTGCCCAACACATTGAACTTCCGGTACCTACACACCCACAAGACATGGAGAAAGGCTCATCAGATGAGTATGATTGGTACAAAGGCTCATTTAAGGGCAGTTTGAAAATACCAGGTTGTCAGGTGTACAGATACCACAATAGGTTGCAATCAGTGATGGATGTGTTTGTGACTTGATGTGTCATTCAGACAGAAAGAGTGCGCCCCTCATTTGCATCAATTACAGCATGCGCTCTTTCTCTCGTTACATCTGACCAGCCCTTGTTTTATTTGAAGTGGATTTGAACACTCTTTTTTACTTTTCCCCCATCTTTATTTTATACTCCGGAAAAATGGCCAATTTGCACACGTGTGTCCTGTGATGACCTGTGAAATCTTTCTGCACTGTTGTCACTCCTCGCCTTTCCCCTCCGTCACACTGCCTCTGCATCTGCACTTTCACTTCCTGATCACTGTACTGCTAGCCTACAACACCACAGCCTCTATGTAATACACAACATTTCCAATACATTGAACATTTTTTAAAAAAGCCTAAAAATCTGATTCCAGAGGATAATATTAAGTCAAATATTATAATATCTGCTGCACTATGTACCTCATGGCCCACAATACGCAGGGACATGTTGGTGTGGTTGTTGGAGTATAGTTCAGTATAGTATAGCTAGAGTAAAGTAGAGGACAGCAGAGTCTCACTTACCCTTTCACCTGAGGAGCATCCCTGAAATAAACACAAACAAACAGCTGAGTGTATCCAAACTCACACATCATCAATAAACAAATATTTGCAAAACAAGCAAATTTTGCAAGGTACTGCACAAACACATTTGCATTCATAGACACTCTCTACTGCTTGGCTGGTGTGATGAAAGTATTTTAGTGTGACAAAATTCTACCACCACCAATGTTTTCTTTTTATGATGATCGTTACCTTTTAACTATTCTTTGACTATATTGCCCTTCTATCCTTTTATTTGTTATTATTGTTTGGTTTTGTTTATGTAAAGCACATTGAATGACCTTTGTGTATGAAATGTGCTATATAAATAAACTTGACTTGACTTGACCACAAACCGCTTCTGTTTAGAAGGATAAGCCTAAGAGTTATAGCTACAAGAGGAAGTCAGATGGCACTTGACTTGGGCATAGATTTGGCCATGACCCACAGTGGATCAACCCTGGGCTCCCATCAGCAATTAGAAAAACAACACATCACAAGATTCCAGAAGACAAGTATCTTTACCAGGACAGTGAACACAATACGAGTGAAAACAGCTCGCTCTAGCACTGCCCTAAAGCCACTCTGAACATGGGGCACTCATGTGACTGCTTCATGACAACAAGAGATTTCACTGATGAAGAACATCAGAGTTCCTGCATTTAGCAAAAGCTTTTGTCCAAAGTGACTTATAAATCAAATTTGGAAGAACAATAAACAAAATGAGTATCATTACATTACAACATAATTAAAGTGTTGTATTGTGCCTTGTGGTTGTTACACCTTGTGTTTATCACATTGGGTGTGCAACAACAAAAGTCAGTGGCAAACTGACAAGTTAAACTTGCTTGACCTTTGGACATAATGGTATGATGGAATATCCAAGAGGTACACAACGCCCTAGATAACCCTTTTGGCAGCAGTGCCACCTCATAGGAAAACCAGTAGCTTCACTGGAGACTACCCATGGAGACAGATAAATACAGACTGACACATACATAGATAACTGTAAGTCTTACTTGTCCATAGTAACTGTCACCTGCATGGAGTGGTTCAGTTCTGGGACCTTCACAAGGAACCTGGTAGAGTTGGAAGATGGTTATGGTTATGGTTATGGTTATGGTTATGGATTTAGCAGACGCCTTTGTCCAAAGCGACACATAAATACAAAACAACATAATAATATTTAAAATTGAACAGGGAACAGATTAAAATGTAGGTCAAATATAGTAAGGAGAATAGTTGTAGTACACAATAATATCAATTCAAGCAATAGCCTAATAAAAAGCAATGTAAAAAAGGGGAAAGGCAATAATAAAACAATAATGTCAAATAAATCAATAATATAAAAACAATGACATGCTAAGACTACATTAAGGAGAATATCAATAATAAACAATAATGTCAAATTAATTAACAGCCCAATTAAAATAAAACAACATTATATAAACCATAACACATAAGCACTTAAACAACTAAGTATATGTTGAATAGGAATGTCTTTAGACCCCTCTTAAACGACCCAAAACTACCACAGGAACGGAGAGCACTGGGCAGTTCATTCCACCAACATGGAACCACTGAAGAAAAGAGTCTGGAATTAGACCCAGTTTTCATTACTGGTCGACACAACATACGCTCACCAGAAGACCGCAGTGGGCGGTTGGGGATGTAAGGCTTGATTATTGAATTAAAATAACTAGGAGCAGATCTAGTTAGTGTCCTATAGGCCAAAGTGAGAGATTTAAATTTAATTCTGGCTACTATAGGGAGCCAATGGAGAGTAACTAGGGAGAGGAGTTACATGTGTCCTCTTTGGCTGATTGAAGACCAGGCGTGCTCCAGCATTTTGAATCAGCTGTAATGATCTTGTTACACAAGCGGGTAAGCCAGCTAATAGTGAATTACAATAGTCCAGCTTAGAGATGACCATGGTCTGAACAAGAAGTTGTGTGGAATCTTGTGTCAGATAAGGTCTGATCTTCCTAATGTTGTAAAGCATAAACCGACATGATTTTGCAATCGAAGCTATATGCTCAGAGAAGTTAAGTCGGTCATCAATTACAACGCCCAAGTTTCGTGCCGATCTAGTTGGGGTCAGTGAAGTTGAGTCAAGCTGGATGTTAATCTGTTGGGGAATAGCGGTTTTAGCTGGAAACACCAAAACTGTTTTTTGAGAGATTAAGCTGAAGGTGCCGATCTTTCATCCAGGCTGAAATATCCTTAAGGCATGCAGAAATCCGGTGGGAAACACTAGAGTCATCAGGTGGGAAAGACAGGTAAAGTTGAGTGTCGTCTGCATAACAGTGATAGTCAAATCCATGGGAGCGAATGGTATCACCTAAGGAAGTGGTGTAAATAGAAAAAAGCAAGGGTCCTAATACTGATCCCTGAGGCACACCTGTGGTGAGGTCATGAGACTTAGATACCTGTCCCTGCCAAGACACGCTTGAAAGAACGCCTTTAAGGTAAGATTCAAACCAGTCAAGAGCTTTTCCAGAAATTCCCAGTTCAGATAGTATAGATAGGAGAATGTCATGGTTAACAGTATCAAAGGCTGCAGATAAATCTAGTAGAATTAATACTGATGACTGAGCAGAGGACTTAGCTACTCTCAATGCTTCAGTCACAGACAGAAGAGCAGTTTCAGTAGAATGACCACTCTTGAAACCAGACTGCATAGGGTCTAGTAGATTATTCTGATGAAGAAAGTCACAAACTTGCTTGAAGACCACTTTCTCCAAAACCTTTGACAAGAAAGGAAGAAGGGAGACAGGTCTGTAGTTCTTCACCTCAGTTGGATTAAGTGTACTTTTCTTTAGCAGAGGTGTAACCCTAGCCTGTTTAAAAGAATAAGGAACTATTCCAGAACTGAGTGAAGCATTAAATACATGTGTGACTGCTGGTAGAACAGCGGGTGAGATAGACTGTAGAAGAGTGGACGGGACAGGATCTAATGGGCATGTTGTTGGACGACATCGCTGAAGCAATTGAGAGACTGCTTCCTCATCAAGAGGAGAGAAAGAGTCAAATGATGCGGTCATACTAACACAAGGCAAAGCCCTCCTTATAGGAGCATCAAACTGAGCACTTATTTTAGCAACTTTTTCAGTGAAAAATGTTGCAAAGTCATTTGCTGACAGTGAAGTAGTTCATGGTGGTGGTGGAGGATTGAGAAGAGATTTGAAAGTAGAAAAAAGTTTTCTCAATCTCTCAATCGCTCTCAATCTTGCTTTGATAGAATGCCTTTTTTGCAAGTGTAACAGTGGATGAAAAGGATGACAGCAAAGACTGGTAGTTACTAAGATCATTTCCATCTCTGGATTTACGCCATTTCCTCTCAGCAGCTCTAAGTTCCTTTAGCACTGAGACTATACTGTTCGGCCAGCCATGGATGGCGAGGTTTAGAACGAGTAGGTCTTGAGGAAAGAGGACATGCTGCATTCAGACAAGATGCCAGTGTAGAGCAGAGAGTCTCTGTAGCGTCATTAACCTCAAGTGCCAAGAATGAGCTAGGAGTACAGTAGGTAAAGCAGATGTTACTAATGTTGCAAAATGGTCGCTTGAGAGGCTTCTGAGATTACGCCGGAACGAAATTATCGGAGGAGGAGCTGCTGGGTTATCCAGGAGACGCACAGAGAATCTGATAAAGTGATGATCCGATACATGTAATGGATTAACCAAAACGTTGTCTGTATTACAGTTACGTACCAGAATTAAATCAAGATCTTTACCAGCCTTGTGAGTAGGAGCACTGTGGACACGTGTGATCCATTGGAATAGCAGACAGTAGAATGTCCAACTCGTTCACAAAGTTCCCAAGTTGTCCAGGAGGGCGATAAATAACCACCAAGTATAATTTGTATGGTTCAGTTATCATGATGGCATGATATTCAAACGAGTTGTGGACCTGAGCAGGCAGCAACTGTGTAAACCTCCAATCATCAGAGACGAGAAAGCCTGTCCCGCCTCCTCTACCAGACGAACGACTGGTATGCGAAAAAGCATAACTGGTCGACAACGCTGCAGGCGTGGCAGTATTCTCCGGCCTAATCCACGTCTCTGTAAGCGCAAGCAATTGAAGCGATAACTGTGAGGCCAGAGCAGGAATGAAGTCCGATAGAAAGATAGATGGAATATGTGAGAGAGTCTGTGTAGATGTGGTGTGTGTGTGTGTGTGTGTGTGTGTGTGTGTGTGTGTGTGTGTGTTTGTGTGTGTGTGTGCGCGCGCATGTGTGCGTGTGTGTATGTGCGTGCGTATACCATTACCTGGTTTTGACAGAGAACTGAACATTGGTGCGCAGCACAAGAGGCCCCTTCCCCTGTGGTATGGAGGGCTGAGTCTCCACCACAAAAGCACTGAAAACAGAGCAAACCACACACTCACCTTTAGACAAACATTGCAGGACAGATGGAACATTAAGAGATGATTTAATAATCATCTTGATTTAGCGGTTATAACATTAATTTTAACCACCGCTGTCTAGAGAGGCCCTAGCAGGTGATATATGCTGTATGTGAATGTGTATGTGAATATATATGTGTATGTGTATGTGAATATCTATGTGTATGTGTATGTGAATATATATGTGTATGTGTATGTGAAAACTGTACCTCTTGAGCAGAGTGGTAAGGATGCTGTCAGCCCGCTGTTGCAGCGAAGGCTTCTGGGATAAGACGGGATCCTTTTCGTAGGATACTTTTCCAGACAACTCCTCAAGCTTCTGCAGGAACTCTCGAATCTGGAACATACCCTCAGCCATAGATGTGAACCTGATAGACACACACAAATGCACATACACACACACACACAAACACACACGCACAAACACACACACATACACACACACACACATACATACACACACAGACACACACACACACACACACACACACACAAACACACACACAAACACACACAACCACTGATTCAATAATCAGCATTTACTCAAAGCAAGTGTTAATGAAATCAATTTGATCACATTCACTTATCAACACAAATCTTTTTTTTTCTTTTTTTGCAAAATCACACTCAATAGATTTTATGACATGACATATGACACATTTTCTCAAATCAGTCATCTTATGGACAGGACGCTGCTTTGAAGATGATAGACGACTATGTCAATGGTGGTAGCCCTGTTAGGACCCAAAGGAGAAGTTGAGTTCACACTGTTTGTCTTCCGCAAACTCTCTGGACTCCTGCCAGGATCGCTGTGGTTACGAAACAGATCCAGAATTCACCTGTCAGTGTAACTTGGCCTGTGAGCGCTATAGCGACTGTTGCCAAGATTACCTGGCCATCTGCAGAGCAGAGATGAGGTCTCATTGTTTCATTGTCTCTATGTGTGTGTGTGTGTGTGTGTGTGTGTGTGTGTGTGTGTGTGTATGTGTGTGTGTGTGTGTGTGTACCATTGCTCAAGTTTCTCCAGACTTGTGTCTTCGGGGGCTCCGATGTAGGACTTCTGTTGTCTCCATTTCCACTGCACAAGCTCATCTTCCACCAGCAAAGACATTGCTTCCTCCATCAGGATCAGCAGAGCTGTCAGGTTGGACAGCAGAGACTACAGACAGGAAAGAGAGATAGAGAGAGAGAGAGCGAAATAGTGGCATCACAAATCACAATTATTCTGGTTAATGATTTTGTGTTTTGATATTTTTCTATGATACATTCCTGTGTTCTAGTTCCCTTTGAATGTCATGGCAATACTTCTTACTGTAAATTAATTGAACGGAACTGAATGACAAGCCAGGACTGGAATGACTTGGAAGGACTTGAACGGTTGCCCTTAAACATTGAAAGCCACTAATTGCGCAAGACATGACACGCAAATTCAGCAGATGTTTCTGTCATGCAATTAATAAGGCATGTTGTGTAATAACAACTTGTCTTAGTTTTAAAACCATTCTTGATTTTAATTACATCACCTAGGTCGCTAACATGCACCACCAAAAAATGCAACTATCAACCAACTTGGAGTGACTTGGGCAATTTTGTCACTACTTCCATCTACACCTATTGCAGCTTATGTGAAATGGTCTCAGGTCCCCTTCACTGTGTCCCTGATGAGGACCAGATGCAGTTTGCAGTTGCAGCCTTGTGCAAATTGAAACAAAACATGAAGAAGGAGACTTGTCTCCAAAATACAAAATAAACTGTGGTCATAAGAAGAAAACAATGCCCAAAGACAATGAGTCTTTACACCTGGAAAGTCAAAAGGACCAGTGATGCACTTTAACAGGAACTTAAATGAGAAAGGAATAGTGATTACTTCTTCCCTTTCTCAGTTGGCTGCTAACTTTCTTCAGTTCATAGAGCTGATAACGTCATAAACATTCCGCATGCAAACATTTATTTGAATAAAACACACGGGATCTCTTCTAAAACCTCTGATTCACGACCCACAGTCTTCTCCAACGCACCTATCCCCAAAAATATGTGTGTGTGTATGTATTTACTGGTATGTATATACATATGTGTATGGGCTAAATGTTGTCATGCCTCTTAATACTGTATTATGTTTAATACATGGTCTGGTTTTCACTAAGGATGGTGGTTGTGGTGGGCGAGGCGGGATGAGGGAGAGCTTTAGAGGGTGTGAATGTACATGTGCTGTATTGTCTTTG
Source organism: Alosa alosa (assembly GCF_017589495.1). Classification (NCBI taxonomy): domain Eukaryota; kingdom Metazoa; phylum Chordata; class Actinopteri; order Clupeiformes; family Clupeidae; genus Alosa; species Alosa alosa. The sequence goes on from NC_063198.1 coordinate 9,617,185, forward strand.
TCTTGTGTCCCGAGGACCCCCTCATCTCAAGGGGTTATCCTCCTAACAATAAATTAAAAAAAAAAGAGATGTGCAAAAGCTTTGCCACTTTGAACAACGTCATAAACATGTCATGGCAGATTTCACACACTGTCCTTAGTCACCATGACAGTTGATGTCCAATGTGATGACATCATTATATGTAATTGTTATGACAGTTCTCATAATGTTAAATACTAGAATAGTTTCTTTTACATGCTATAATATTATCATACCATCATACTGTAATTACAACTGCAGTCAATACGATTGGTGACATGACAGTGTTCCATGACTGGATAGATACTGGCTATGCGATCTTCCATTACATCTTTAAGACATGGCTATGGGGCAATTCCAAGGATAATTGACTTTTTGTCACATCCATAACACCAGTGAAATGCCTTGGCATTTGTATGATGTGAATGATAACATTCATTTTTTGTGCATTTTTTTTCATGTACATTCTTCAGCCAAAAATAGCAAACGCTCAAATGTCATGTAATCATTCACATCATACCATACCATCACATTTTATTGGCGTTATGGATGTTACAAAAAACATAATTTTCCATGGAATTACCCTATGTTAGTCTAACATGGTTCCACAAAAGAGTTACCTGAATTTGCAAAACACACACACACACACAAACAGTGACATACCCTGCGGGACTGATCCAAACGGTTGAGCATCATTTGCAATACCTTCTGATCTTCAGGAGTAATAGGTCCTGCACCACGAAGCAATAAAGACAACAGAATGAGAGAGAGAAAGTGAGAAAAAAGAATAGTGCAAATAAGAGCATAATGAACAGGAAGACTGCGTCCCAAGAGACAGAGTGGGGGAGTACCTTCCATTTTGTGGGTCTGGAACTTGAAGTCAAACTCATCTTGCTGCTCTTCCAAACACTTCACAGTGTGATCCATCACCTGGCAACCACAGAGGCAGCCATTAAATGACCATTTCAAATGACCGCAGGTGAAGGGTGTAGAATGAGAGCTCTCTTTCTCTCCTGCGCTCTCCTGCACCCACCTGCACTTTGTGCCGCACTTCCTCCACCTTCTTCTGCATGTTTCGCTCGCTGTCCGTCTCCATGTTGCCTTGCTGAACCTGCAACAACTGCACCTGAGAGGGAGAGCAGTGGAGGGAACGAGGCAGAGAGAAAAAGGGAGAGAGAGAGAGAGAGAGAGAGAGAGAGAAAGAGACACAAAGAGAGAGGGGCAGGCAGAGACAATGACAGATAGCAATAAAGAAGGAAGAAAGACAGAGAGAGAGAGAGAGACAGTGAGAGTGAGTGAGTGAGTGAAGGTTGGGGCAACAATGGGGTTCAGCATTAAGATATGCATGCTGACGCCGATAATGATGGTGATGATGCGGATATTTTGTGAGAGTAAATGGTCATGCTGCAGATAATAACTAAAATGGACACAGACCTGGTCAGGCAGCTCAACCATGCGTAGAATCTCTCTCTCTTTGGTAAGGAACCACTGAATGATTTTAGCCAGAGTATACGGCTCCTCTTGGTACCGCTGCAGACCCAACATCAGCCACCACTCACTTATTAGCACACATTTTACACTGAACTCTTTCATCATTACATCACTGTACATACGGGGCAGCCGTGGTAAGCGCTTCGGACTTGTAACCGGAGGGTTGCCGGTTCGAACCCCGACCAGTAGGCACGGCTGAAGTGCCCTTGAGCAAGGCACCTAACCCCTCACTGCTCCCCGAAATGCTGTTGTTGTTGCAGGCAGCTCACTGCGCCGGGATTAGTGTGTGCTTCACCTCACTGTGTGTTCACTGTGTGCTGAGTGTGTTTCACTAGTTCACGGATTGAGATAAATACAGAGACCAAATTTCCCTCACAGGATCAAAAGATTATATATACTTACTTATACTATATGGGTTATGGTTATAATGAGTCTAAGGCTGCAATTCAATTTGCAATGAAGAAAATTAGCTATACTTGCATAACTGGTATATACTGTATACTCGTAACAGTTGTATTATTGGCCCCTAGCCACACAGTGAGGTGAAGCACACACTAATCCCGGCACAGTGAGCTGAATGCAACAACAGCGGCGCTTGGGAAGCAATGAGGGGTTAGGTGCCTTGCTCAAGGGCACTTCAGCCGTGCCTACTGGTCGGGGTTCGAACTGGCAACCCTCCGGTTACAAGGCCAAAGCGCTAACCAGTAGGCCACAGCTGCCCCCTAAGTAGGCCACATATTGCCATACATTATCATATATGTTGAATTAACACAATAAGACTGTAGGATAATATAGGTAGCTGACAAACACAGACAGGGTTGCTCTGAAGATGTTATGGGAGACAAAGAATAGGGAAAGACCTGAAAGTTCTGTTTGAATCTTCGGAAACTACACTGCAACACAAAGCTCTCCCCGTTCCCCTCCTGCAAAAAGCGGCTGTATTGGTTGTCCAGATTCTCCAGGAGGACCTGAAAGAGGACCACAGCCAATTGTGGATCCATCGCTGCACGATCCCTGAAAAACACAAACAGAAACAGTTACATACACACAACCCCACACACATGCACACACAGGGATAGAACAACAAGTACACACAGGCACACATACACACTCACTCACCATTCTTGACTCTCAATCCAGGGGGCTAGATAGTGGCGCACATCCATTGGCAACTCTTCCCGGTCATACAGCTCATGCACCTTCTGCCGATACAGGGGGTCCAGCTGCTGAAGCCTCTCCCACTGGGCCATGCCTCCTTGCAGACACAGACAGGAAGGGCAGGGGCACAGTTGACTGACACTACAATATGTATTCACTCTTCAATGGTACCATTATGTAAATTCCAAATTACAACATGAGCCTATATAGATCATAACATCATTATTAATATGCCCTACGTGTAAAAGTTGTATGATCCTTTCTGTTCGTCTACAAACTACTAGAACTAGGCAGTCAGCAAATGTCATTATTTATTACACCGTAACAGGTCTATACTTCGACTGATGCACATTGTATGGCACATGTTGAAAGAAAATACTCTTGTATGTTACTGCATAGTAAAGATCACTATCATAGTGAAACCTGGACATATGCTTACCTTTACCCTGAATTATAGACAGCTCAGTGATGGGACAGTGTGGCACGTGGAATCGTTGCCTATACCCCTACCTAAACTTCCCCAGGTCAAAGAATACCATGGTCCTGTTAAATATGATATTACAGCGAACGCACTCCAAATCACACCATGAATACTACCAAATGTTTACTTACCAGGTATTTCCAGTTGCCTTTTAGACGTCTGAAACGTGCAACGTTGACAACAATAAGACTCAGATCAACTCACTAAGTCCCAAGTCACACCAAGTCACAGTTGTCACTAACTAAATTTTCATTTTCATTTCCGCAGAAATGGCAAAACAAAGAGCCGCCATATGTATTGAAGCTTAGCCAAATTATCAACGTTTTCATAAGAGAATAAACGTCTCCTCTTCCACGACCAAGCCGTAAAGTGGAGGAAAAACAATATCCTAACCTAACAGGTCTTTAAGGGAAATAAATTCCAAGAAACCACGTCATAACAACAGTGACATCGGGAAAACGAAACTTATCTCGCTTAATGCTCCCTCCGCCTCAGTCAACGCACCAGTAGGGGAGCCTACGAGCACGTACCAGAGATTGCGTCGCGTGCGTATTTCAAAATAAAAGTCTGTGATAGGTACGCACATAAAACCTAAACATTTTTTACCAACACAACATGCTTTTACAGTCTATGTTAAAAGCGTAACTGGTCATCCTTAGCAAATTGTGCCATATGTGTCCCCATGATATAATCAAGTATAAGTTGTGTAAACATGGGTTGATACTTATTTTTTCAAACTTGCTTACTAAATTAAACCCTTCTGCACTAGGCTATGTAAAACAAGGTTTATGCCCCCAGGGTTTATAAACTCTAAAACAATTACTCTGACTGTGGTGCAAGCACTCTAAAATGCCATGTCCCTAGTCAGTTTTTTTTTTTTTTTACTTCAGTTGCAAATACAGTATAAGTGATAAAAATCAATGTTTTAGCCTACTATACTTGCAAATAACTATTTCTAATACATTTCACCATGGTATTTGTTAAATTATCCTCTAATACCCTTATTTATAGTGGAAACAAATATATTTGTGTGATTTTGAAGGTATGGGTTAATTTATATGTTAAAAAATATTATTGTGCAGTCACCATGTGATTGGTTGTTGTTCATCATCATAGCTGACCTTAGCCTAATTTGTCCCTCCGCGTTACTGGGTGGTATGATTTCACCATTGGTTTTTCATATCCACCCCATTGCAGTTATTGAGCTGGCCCAATATATTTTTCTCTTAACTTAACATGTCCTTCAGAAAAAAAGATAAAGTCAATGAAAAATGTACTTTTTTTGTGAGGTTTCCGCCCTCAAATTGGAACCATTTGAATGACCCACAGCATTTCAGAATGAACTATGTTGTGATATTGTTGTGACATGCTAACATTTCTGAACAAATCACATTTCCTGAGCAAATTGTGTTTTAAAAGGGAATTCTTTTTTTATATTTTTGTTATAATTTAAGTATTAATGTATGATGATGAAACCCAATGTGTGCCCTCTTTGAAAATGAGTTAGGCCATATTACCTGACTGTATAACTCACTCCTGAGAAGAATAAAAAGAAAGTATAAATGACTAGAAAGCTTTCGTTTTATTAAGATTCACAATCACATGAATTAGACATACAAAACTCAGTTCATGACAAGACCTCTGCACGCCAGACCCTTTGGTGAAGAACTTCATACAGGACAGTCACTGCCATGCACATAAACTGCAAATGCATGTACATAAAGTTGTTCTTCCTATAATGTATGACTATATCTCAGTGCTAACAAACGATCATTATACTCTTTTATGAATGTAACAGGCAAAGAAAAAAAGAATGCAACCCACAAGCAAAATAACATTTTGTATGTCAGCAGACAGATAAACATGCAGAGAACATGCAGGGAAGCACAGTTTCCCAGTTGCAATAATCAGGGACCGTTCAGTCCCTATTTCTGCTGCTCACTCACTTGATATAAAACAGGGGACAAAAGAAACAAAACACATCCTTAAAAAAACAAACATTAAGATTCATATATTGCCAACCTATAGGCAAAAGGGTAATAGTATTCTTTGTCAGTAAATAATATATTTAAACATGATCAAAAAGCAGTTTATTTGTAATATTTGTCATGTCATATTTTTAAATGTATGTGCAATATGTGCAATTTTTTTCATGTTAATATTGCACACATATCGTACATTACATACACACAACATATGTATACAATATGTTTTACTGGATAGTGAAGGTTCCATCCTCCCAGCTCTCCTGATTGACCAGCACATCTTGACCTTGAACTTGACCTTGACCCATCTTGTTCATCAAATACTTCACACTGGCCTTGACCCCAGTCTTCACGCCTGCACCCAGGGCATACCCGGCCACTCCCACTGTCCCTCCGGTGATGGCCATCAGGGCATCAGTGCCCAGGTCCACGGCACTCAGGATGGCCCTCTCGCGGGCGGTGTCTGTGCAGTTGCGTGCTGCATAGTAGACGGCAGTGCCCAGGTTGTAGAGGGTGGAGACGGCTGGCACCCACTCCACCACCGCATACACCTGCTGCTCCTGCTGACTCACACACCGCTGCTGTGCCACCATGGCACTCCGACGCACGCGCGCCAGTCCGAGCCCAACCCCTGGCACACACTGCCTGAGCCAGCACTCTGCCCCAGGGTCTGCATGAGCCGGGAGGACCCGGCTGCCTGCCCTAAGCAAAGCCTGGTACTGCCCATCTGCAGGGTCTCCAGACTGGGCCACACCAATGCACTTGGGCCCCAGGCTCTGGCATAGGTGCTGAGCCTTGTGCAGAGGCCCCCTTTTTCCCACTTTCTGGCCCACTAGTTGAGCGCCTTGCATGCGTAACCACCCAGCACAGCTATCCAAACCTCCGTCTGCCGCAGCGGAGAACCCCTCTGCAGTGCCCACCTTGGCCAGCTGCTGTATATTAAACACCAGGGCATTCAGGTGGCACTCTGCCTGAACCCTGTCGTCGCCTGTGTTTGACTGGGAATTTGAGCCAAGATGCTGGGCATCAGTGTTGTCGTGGAGATCAGTGTTTTCATGCGCTGCACTGGAGCCATTTTGATTAAATGAGTAAGTATCTAGTGATGGCTCAGAGTTGTCACGTGGAGATGCTGAATTGTTGTCGGGGGAAACTGAGTCGTTGAGTGGAGCGTTAAAGTTATTGACTGTGGGCAGAGCTGGGCTGTTCTTCAGCAGCTGCGTGAGTTGTCTGATGAGGGCGTGTGTGTCCTTGCGGCCCAGCACTCTGTAGAGGCCGTGTGTTAGCGCTAGCGCCTCCTCCTGGCAGCCTGCAGACAGCAGCAGTGGCAGCTCAGCCAGGCCTAGCAGCTCCTGTGTGAGTGGACTGTCCCCACGTGGCAAACGCCGCAGAGACGAGCAGCTTACATTGCCACGCAGACGCACGTGGCCATCCACTGAGATGGCGAGGGCGGACAGGACTGATCGTGCATCCTGAGACGAGTGGCCTGGAGCCGGGGCCCCTGCGAGCCTCAGGCTGGGAGGGTGAGGGCCAGAGAGGGTGTGGCCCACGGCGGAATCAGTCAGCAGCAGGATCACCAGCAGCCAGTGAAAGTGGGAGCTCATCATCATCATTACCGCAGGCCGACCTCCACCTAGATGGAAAACTGCAATGACAAAAAAGAAAAACACTTTATTAGAGTTTATTTGGGTGTTAATAGGATGTGTGCACGTGTGTGTCTGTGTGTGTATTATATAAAAATTACTCAGATCAGAGAGCTGTTTCATTTGTTTAAATGTGCCATTTGTAGTTTTTAAATTTCCTTGAATAAATATATTTCTAGGTGAACCATAGTGTATGCTTTATTTCTCCTGTCTGTGTAATGGCCGGTTATGGTCATCAGATGGCGCTCTACTGACAATGATATGTATGTATGCAGGTAGAAGAAGAATAAATAAAAGTAGTCTAGTTGTATCCTGATAGCTATTTCCTTGAATAAACAGAGGTAGAGGAGCAATACAGTCTTTGTGAGTTTACTCTACTAGAGGATGTTTGACACTGAGTTCTTCATTTTAACCTTTGTTGATCTGGGTCCAAAATTAACAGATGTGCATGTACACACGTGCTGTGTACATATTGTATTCTTAATAGTCAAGTAAGTTTCTCTCAGTGTGGGATAATCCATGCCTTAAACACCAAGCTCCTCGTAGGTAAGTTTGTTGACTGAAGTTGAACTGAAGTTACGGAAGTGAGTATTGTGTTAACATGTACAGATCACAGCCATGGTTATAGCAGGACAGCCTTGGAAATGACACAACTCTCCAGAGTTTGTCCTCAACCCATGGATCTGGGAGGATGTGACAGTTGTCTGTGATATGACAATGCACCATCCATATTTTAAAAAGAAGGATGTTGAAATGCCTCTGAGGAGTTTGGCTTTAATTTTTAAAAAAGCTTTTAGTGTATTTGACTGCTTTGCTTGAATCTTTGTTTAAGTCTTTGGGTGAAAGCAACACTAAAAAGCTCCTCTTCAGTATTGTGTTCCTCTAGCAGTGTGGTGAAGGACAAGGCCTTAGGGTTCTCACCAAACATTGGGTCTCATTCACTAACCATTCTTACGAAGAAATTTGTTCTTAAAACCCACTTACACATTTTTTACAAACATTCTGGCATTCACCAATGTTTTCTTTTTCTTAAGTAAGAGCATAATCTACGAGCACTAAGGAGCACTCTTATATGCACATTTGAAAACTGAATTGTTTGTGCAAAATAAATGGTTATTGCATTTTCATCATTTCTGCAAGTATAAAAATATAATTTAAATGACAACTATATATTATATAATTTATGATATGTTTTAATAAAATAAATTCCATTATTTTTTCAAAGCATTCAGGTATTTTAAAATAGATAATACAACAAATAACAATTTTTTACTAACTACTAAATATAATGACTCATTCACAATTCCTGCAGCAGTGCTTTCACTTCAAAACATGTGTCGTATAAGGTAGCCTAAACAAATTGTCTTGCTCATGTAGTGTGTAATACACAGTGATGCCAGTAACGCGTTGAGTTACACAGTTTTAAAAACGAACGTTAAGGGTTGTTTTAAGGACATGTTTGTGCATGCCCATAGCCGGCCACTCTGAAACAGTGAAAGGCAATTCAAAACGAGTCAGAAAGTCGAGACAGGACCCATCGTCAATATTTGGGGCCCATTATCTCCACTTGAGGCAGTGCTCAATATTCAATATCTCAATGGACAGATCCACCAGGATTTAAATCGTATTATCGAATCACCCATTTAATGTAAATGGTGCAGTGAGTGTCAGCCAGAGGCACAGTGCTCCACATCGCCTTAAAATCGAATCACCCTTTTACGTCATTGGAAGGGAGTACCCTGGAAATCCAGAGTTCTCGCGAGAGCACAATTTGAATTTGCTCAGCAAGTCACTCTGGCAATCAGTAGTGATGCTTATTACCCATGCCCTTGGAGCCGAGCTACACCAATCACATCAGCGTGTTTGATGTAAGCGGGCCAAAGAGATGAAGACAGCGCTGCAATGTCAATGTCCGGAATCAGTCAGTAAACATTGGTTGTAGTGTTATCCAACTGCGTGCAGTGATATTTTCAAATGCATGCTTGGTGCCGCCCCTCGAGTTGAGCCATTTTCATTACTCATAGCCAGACCCTAAATCTTTCTAGATTTGGGTCTGGATTTCCAGGCTAGGAAAAGAGAGTGTATTCTTTAATTTGACTGGTTGAGTTTAAAAATGGATAACCTTTCGCCATAGCAGACTACACCTTCTGTGATCTCTGTCTGGCCTCCGTCCATTTAAGCCATTCATCTACACACTTAAGAGGTGGCTCTGTTTATGTGCTTGGCCATAATGGTGTGCTGGCCAGACCCCACATTCTAAGTGTATGTAGTACCTTCATCATCATAACCACTCTGAGAATGCCATTAGACATGCTGGTGCCTCATCTGTAAAATAGAAGACCAAGCATGGCAAGAAGAAAGTAAGAGTCTTTTTATATGTATGTGACAGTCAAATCCTGGCTATATTGGCACAAAGACTGTGAAAATAACTCTGTAACAATCAAAGCAGGTGCCCAAAATATGTTTGAGTATAATTGACTCAAAATAGGTTTGGAATGTTTATACAGTGCTTGTTACCTATTATATCCATCCAATATTTAAAGCCGTATTTAAGTGGTTTCAGCTTGCTGGGTGGATATAGAGAAAATCATGGGCATATAAATCATTACACTTCTGCCCTAACAGCATGTCAGATAAAGATATGTCTAAGATAACAGCATTTCTGTCTTATTTAGGCTTGTTAATTACAGATTTGCTTTGAATTTTGGTTTGTTTGAAAACCACCAAGTCTAAGCAACGTTAGAGACCATGCTTACTTAGTCTATATGGTAACCTACAGGCGTCCCGAAAGCACCACCCATAAAAATGTCCTCACTTACTATATCTGTGGTGAATTACAATTGTTTTACTGATACTAAATAACAGAATTAAGATGAATTCGCCAGATATTGTGATATTGATAGAGATTAAATGATTAAAGGAACCATATGTAAGATTGTGGCCAAAACTGGTACTGCAATCACTTTAAAATGACTGTAGAGCGGTGTTTCCCCTCCACCTCCACCCTGACTCAAGGTTGCCAACCCAGATGCCAAAACACTACTGACTTTGTGATTAGTAGATAGGTGGAGGGTGGCACATCAGGCCAAAACACAACATGACATGACAAAACACAACATCAACATCAGTTGAGGGCTGCAACTTCACTTTTTAAATTACAATATCCTGGACTGACTATTGTTGTCAGTGATATAAGTATTTGAAATGAACATGATTTCTTAATGTCTAGTGACATATCAGGCCCATTTTATGATTAATTGAAATACTTTTCTTACATACGGTTCCTTTAAATATGTGAATACATGAATCTACACAATTAGGAAATGATTAAGAAACATTAGTTCTATGCATTACTAACATTACACTTTAACCACCAATTGTTTACATGGGTCTATTTCATTTTTTTAAAACCCCATATTGAGAAATGCTCTGTCTGAATACATGGTAATGAATCTGCATTCACACATGCACATATGCCATATCCTTATGTTTCTTATTCATTGCAAAGCTAAATTATTCTACAAGGTATACATGAGAAGAATGATCCAGGACATCCACAAATCACTAGGCTATGTTTACAGACAATGTTAACAGATGGCACTGGGAGAAATGTGACATGAATGTGACCACTGGGCTGTATTGAACAAAATCCAATACATGTCACATGCAATACTACTTTTGGATAGTAAGCCTGTAAAATAGCTAATTCCTTTTGTCACTTACATCAGAATTACATTGAATTGTAGATTACAGAAAAAAAAATACAATGAAGACATGAAATCCCTCTACTTTGAAACAGTGAAAATCGACTGAAAAGTAAAAATCATAAGCAATCTTACCTTATGTTCTTCAAACAGCGTAGCTGGCTGGCAGATCTATTCTTCCACTTGCTCTTTCACCCTTTTCTTTTTTTCCCCTCTCCACTCAGCCGCACCACTCCACTTGGGTATCTCTCTTTCACTCTTTTTCTGTTCCCTCTCTTCTTCTTTATGCTCTGTATGTATGTGTTTACTCTCTCTCTTGTCCTCACCACCTCCCCTGTCCCAGCTGAGCTGCTGGTTGGGTGCAGCGGGGTGATATTGATTCACGTGGCATGGGTCACTGTCCTCCTACGCCTGAGTGTTTGCTTGCCCCCTGCTCTGCCCTGCCTCCCTGCTTTCTCTGTGCCGCCCTGCACTGACCCAGATACTCCCGGCTTCCAAATCGCTCGGAGTCCATGACGGGAGAGTGAGAGAAAAAGGAGGCAAAGCGTGAGAGTGAGCCTGAAAGAGAAGGAGAGGAAGGGGGCGGCGTGAGAGTTTTTCCCGGGTGAGGAGTTGAAACAAATCGCAAAGCACTGGTACTGTTAAGGGCATGCAGAGATGCATAGATGCAGATACAGCTGGCTGTGTTTAGAACTCAATTCAAACATCCCACAGTGCTCCAGCTGCACGTCAGGCAGGGAGTCGAGATACCGCGAAACAGGGAACTGCAAATATATGTCAGCTGCACATCATTGCCTCATGCCATAGTGGTATATGAGGATGTTATTCTCACACCAAATCTAATTCCTCAGTCCTCCAATTTTTCAGTCATGCTGAAAATTACACATGCATATTTGTATGAATCAAGTTGACAGCATGTTTCCAATCGCGGTGCAATCTGTTACAACCAGCATTTGACACATTTGTCAAGTCAACACTAACTGGAACTAAGGTCTTGACTCCAGTTCCTTAGCAACATCTTGGGCTTTGAAATACTGAACTGGCTAAGCCAGTTAGACTTCTCATCATGCTTTAGATTTTGAAATCTCAATTGCTTGAACAGCTCCAGGGGAAGAAGGGAAGTCAACTGGCATTTGCAGTAATGATGGGAGACAATAGCTCTATACAAATACTGTAGGTAGACATAACATGACCTTCCACTTTGTCTGTTATCTCAACCAACACCATGATGGATACTCAACACACAACTGAGAGGGCACACACAATCTGGAGTGGGCTGGAGACTGGATTTTATTTCTTTAAAGTGGGTACATAAAATTTGCAAAACAGTCAATCTGTTTTTCAGATCCCTTTTACTCCCAGAGAAGACTTGCAAACAGCACCAATACAATGCTACACAAGTTAAGACACAATCAGACTTTGTCACTGTTGTGATGTTGACATGGGTAGGACTCGTAAAGGAACATACATGAGGTCTTCACACTGACATATGTGCAACACTCTTAACTTATATATTTTTCCACCAAGTCACATTCATCATCAATCGGCATGTAGATCATTTTAATGCGCAACTAAGCACGCTCTAGAGCAATAAAAAACAAAAACAGATCAGAACCCATTCATAATTATTACCAAACATCAATCCATTCTCACAGTCTCGGTCATAACCCAGTCATTCTGGTAAACAAAAAGATACAATGTGCTGGAAGAGTGGTCAGATTTGGCTCCCGTTTGGCCTGACAGTCTTTTACTTAATTACAAAAGAGCAAAAACAGCTTGTGTTGATTGTGAACCTCCTTAAGGCAACTCTATAATTTCCCAGCCCCAGCCTCAGCAGCAGCATTCGGGTGGGAGGCTTTTTGGTCTGCTTCTGCTGGGGCCAGGGACAGCTCTTTGGGGACTGGGGGCAGGTAGCGGTAGCGATAGCCATACGCCCGCAGATGGTAGGTGTAGTACTCCATAAGATACATCATGGTGCCATCCACATAGTGGAAGGAAACAGCCAGATCTGAGCAACACTGTGCCCCCTACACAGCAAGAGAGAGGAAGAAAAAGAGAGGGGATTAAGACATGAATATACATTCTGTTGTAGGTAACATGCACCATGTTTACAGCTTCTTTCTATGTTTGTAAAATATCAATATGCATCATCAATTAAGGAAACTTGTAAGATTGTTTACCCTAAGGTCCCCAACCTTCCAGCGTTCACGCAACTGTATATCAATACAGACATCGACATGCATCATATACAGGCTATGGGGGAGATTTTCTCAAGGTATTTTTAAAAAGAACTATGCAGGTCTGGTTATTCCTTCGCTGTTTCTGGGTTTTCGCTGGATTTGGGCTCGCATTTTTCACGACACAGCTCCCCCTGCAGCTTTGGTAGCAAGTGACTGCTATGCTAAACCCCCACTAGCTAGCGAGCTAGCCATCAAGAAACCAAGCACATACAGGGCTCACAATAAAACGGTCGAGCAAACACATTGTTCAAGAGACTATCAAACCACATTACAAAAACAAAGTTCACCCAAGGGTAGGCTACTTAGAATTTCAACAGCAACAAAACAAAGTCGGGGTCCGTTTTGCAGTCTTCTTCGAAACTACAATTTCGAGGCGCGATTGGATACTTCCTGCCAATCACATCCGGATTTACCCGGTCCGGGTTCAGAAAGTTGCATATTCGGTTTTTCTGCGGAGAAGCGATTGGTGGGTGCTTCATCTCCCCCTAACAACCCAGAAAGTGTTCCTGCATAATTAAGGTAATTTTTCCTAAAATTGTTGCATAGGGCTTCTTTAACTAAGCTTGTGCTGAGCTTCTATACATGGTCATCAATGACGTAAGTCATCTGAAAAGAAAGATAAACATTTGATAAGATTATTATATTGGTGTTCCCAAGCTCACTGACACACCTAGTCACTTTTTTCTTGTCAGAGTAGGCGAGTGTGTGGCATTACCCAGACCTCATAACCAACTCTGAGAGGTTAAAGTGTAATTCCAGCGAAAATAGACCCAATGATGTTTTTTTGTATTAAAACACATCAAATAAGCTGTGGAGACAATATTTTTCATTGATCAACCACTACAGAGCTTGGCACGGTATATATATATTATAGCCCCAAATCGCAAACAGTGGATTAGCTAAGGGCCATGAGCGAAACACTTCCCAAATAGCATTTTTTTAACCAGTAATATTGTTCAAAACAGCATCAAACCTTGTCGTCAGTAGCTTGCTCAGGGTCCCTACATTTAAAACGAAGAACCAACAATGTAGTTAACGAACCCGGAGTTTATTACAAAAGACTGTTAATCTCACAGAAGAAGGAGATCTTACTGTAGTGGTTGATCAACGAAAAATACTGTCTCCACGGCTGGAATTACACTTTAAGGCCCATCTTCTGACTGTTCATTATTCTATCTTAAGTTTCAAAGATAGGATTATACCCATCTTCCTTTTACAGAAGCATTTCCTAAACTCATAGCTGTGTCTTCTCATACATTATCACCCTATTTTATCACATATCCTAACTGTAAATTTGATTTTGCAATTGGCAGTCGTCTTGTTATGCCTGTATCTGTGAGACAGCTCGAGATGGACAAGCCATAATATCTATGTGGCTCTATGTGGACAGGAGAAATTTGAACGAATGAAAGCACATTGTAGAACACCGGGCTACTTTGATGTATTATTAGAAATAAAAACATGATAATGTAATACCAAAAAAATCCTTAATGCCACCCCAAACTGAGACAGCACAGGATTTCCGATTAACATTAATTACATTAATTTCTGTAATAAAGCCCCACACCAGGACAGTAAGTGAGCCATAGGGAGGGCCATGGAACAGGTATGACTCCAAACCTGGCAACGGCTGATGTGTGGTAACTCTACTGGCACACAGTGGCAGTGTCTAAAAACTGTATAATAAAAAATAATAATAATTAAATTATTAAATCAGATTCATGTAAAATATTAGGTTTTACAAACATTACACTGTATACAATACCAGTAGCAACTGAGGTGACAAAAGTGGAAGATGAGTTTTGGGACAACCTCAATGTCTTTCTTTCTGTGTTAATTCACAATGTTATTAGGTTGTCGATCCCTTGCAGCCTTGTTCTAGAACATTTTAAACATTATATCTCTTAGTTATGTCTCTTAAATGCCCTTTCATGTTTGTAGTTATCTTGTTTAGATTACTGTGTGACATTGGAAGTGTCTGACCTCTCTAAACAATGTACATACTGAGATATTTTTGAAAAATCTAATTATGAGCTGCTAATCTTGTATAACCAGCCAACCAGACTCACAAGTGTGGGTTGAAAAGAACACACAGGAGTGTAAGGTCTTCTCAACATTATTTCCAGACAACTGAAGAACTAAGCTACCATCCCACACCACCATACTATCACCTCCATGTAAAACTGGAAGAACCTCTAAATAGCATTTAAAAAGACAAGACCAACCTCATAATGTGGTTGCACCTGTAATCCAAAGATGACTGACTCACCTCCACGATTGGGTAGTAGCAGTAATTCCAATACCAGAAGCTCTTGGGAAACTTCCCTGTGAGGTGCTGGTCGGGCACAAATGGGTGAAAAGTCTCTCGGTGCAGGGTGTCCCTGGAGTCCCCTGCCTGCACCCCCATCTTCTCCATACACTGGCCCATGGCCAGGTCCTCCACGGATGAGGTGTGCGTGCACACTTTGGTGCGGAAGCCCTCCACGTAGCGCCGCAGGGCCTCCTTGCTTAGCACGTAGCCGGCACCTCCGCTCATGTAGCCCTGCTTCACGTAGGGCTTGAACCGACGGCCAAAGTAAATGGGCTCGTCGGGCGAGTAGTTGGCCAGCAACCAGCGCAGGTTGTCCACGACTACGTAAGTGTCGTCATCGGCCTTATAAAACCAGTCTGCATCGTTGCCGTGCTTTTCCAGCACGTAGTGGAAGGCGCGGATGGTCTTCCAATAGAGCTGGTCGCGGCCTTCCTTGGTGTCCAGTCCCACGGCAGGAAAGTCTGGGTCGTCCACCGAGCTCATGAAGAGGAGGATGTTACAGTGGCGGCTCCAAGTGTTCTTCACATGACGTGCTTTCTTCTGCAGGTTGGCAGGGCCAGTCATCACCCAGCACAGAACTCGCACACGCTTATACAAGGAGTCGGCTACCGCCCCATCCTCTCCTACAGTCCAGAGAATGAAGACACAGAAGAGACAGTTGTGATTGGAGAGGTGTGGTTAGTTAATGCTCAACTAAGAACATCATGAGTTGTTTTACTGCGTCTTGCATACAAAAGCACCAGCCACCAGTTTACTGTACATAACATCATAACACTGTCTAGATCATATCAGTCAGAAGTCAAAAACATAACGTGCCACCATCAACTAACTGTGTCTGTCCATTTTGTATGAACATTAAGTAACATTCCTATTTAGTAAATATGAGTTGGCTTCTTTCTGTAATACTGTTGCAGATTTCATTTGCCTGTTACCAGCATAATTGTAACCAAGACCAAACTAAGCTCTGCCTTTTATGTCCTGTGCCTATTTTCTTTATCCATATGCGTTCACTTCTGGCACCTTGGATACCAAAATGGCAACTATAACTATTTAATGTCTTTAGAGCGTCCAAGACATCAGAGGTGCCTAATGTTGAGTTACTCCTGTCTAGATTGTGAAGGTTAATGTTAAATGTTATTGAGAATGTTGAACAAATATTCCAATTGTCTATTGTAAGAGCCTGTTTCGACGTTAACTGACAGTCAAATCAACCCAAACTCGTCAATCATTCCGTAATTTATCATTCAATCCATAAAACTTGGCTGGGGGTCACAATTTACTCAGGTGACATATTATATTGCACTTCCATAAACATGGTCAATTGGTGGTGAGTTTAAGAGTTTTCACGGTCTGACAACGGGGGCAGCCGTGGTTAGCGCTTCGGACTTGTAACCGGAGGGTTGCCGGTTCGAACCCCGACCAGTAGGCACGGCTGCAGTGCCCTTGAGCAAGGCACCTAACCCCTCACTGCTCCCCAAGCGCCGCTGTTGTTGCAGGCAGCTCACTGCACCGGGATTAGTGTGTGCTTCACTTCACTGTGTGCAGAGTGTGTTTCACTAATTCACAGATTGGGATAAATGCAGAGATTTCCCTCACGGGATCAAAAGAGTATACATACTTATACCTAACCTTGTGTCAATAATGTAAGTACTTCATCCTGGTTTACAGGAAACAGTGCAGTTACTTGCAAACTGAGTTCTCTGATTGAACTTCAGATTTATAAAGTATTATGGAGTATTTGATTTCACTCCAGTTAAATGTGTAATGTAACCAAATACTCCTATTACAGTTGGAGTTTATAACGTTCTTACCTGTATGATGTGGGTGGTTGAGATTGAAAAGTGCCGACTGATTCTTCAACCAGTTTCGTTCCTCTGGCTGTCTTATGGATGCCTTGCGTTCAAACCACACCTGTTGAAGGAACACGTAGAGCGTGCACGTTCCGACCAGGAAGCCCACGGTAAAAGCACCCCTGGAGCTCATAAACTTCATTTTTTTCAGTTTACGTTATGGGCTCTGTAGAGAAGGTAACAAGTAAGGATATGTTACAGAGCAACCTTAACAATGAGACAGAGCAACCATCAACCATTGACATTTATTCGGACAAACTTGCCGACCCCACTGAAGAACTTAAGCACCACGTGTAAATCCTAGATATTGCAATTAGACTTTGTATGCTAAAATGAGTTATAGGCTAATGTATAAACGAAAATCAGCACGTACCTGTCAATTCTAAAAAGTGGCTCACCTAAAAAAACAAGTAGCATAACACCACAATGATGATAATTTCACAGCACTTTATATTTCGTTAGATAATAATTATGCAAAATAACGTCACTTACGGTTAAACTTCATTTCGAATCCAGCTCGAAAACATTGGCTAGCCAGCTAGGACCCTCGCATGACAGCTGTCGTTAGGCTAACGAGTCTTCCATGACAGCAGAGGAAGACTCCAACATCTAACTATTAGAAAAATGCACAGGATAGCATTAGTGTCATGAAAATCTAGACATAACTTGAACAAAGTTACCTTAGTATATAACCATTTAGCTATAGCTATCTAACAAGTATGCTAGCCGATGTTAATGTCTTTCCCCTAGACTGTGGTCCGCTTCTTGTATGATTTAACTATGAACACATATAGCTAGCAAAGTGCATACGTAAGTAACTCTGTCTTCTGATGTAGCTCAGAGAGTAAAATCACCTGTATCGTGTGCACGAACTTCTCTTCATTTGAACTTCCTTCTGATTATGTGTATCTTTGACCAGGAAATGCCTAGCCTACAACATTTTTACGCGAAACATCGGCTGTGGATATGCCACTTGATTGGAAGATGCAGCTGCCAATTTTATGTGCGAGCCCGCCTTTAAATTTGCTAGGTTTTGATTGGTCTGTGGCTTTTCCAGCGCACGTAACCACAAGTAAAGAGCCAAGGCCGTGCTAACCCAATGCCAACCTAATGAATAATTCATTATGAAAAAATACAGGTTTCTCTGTAGTAGTATTCCAAACCGCAGGTTCAGCAACATTTTGAGAAACGCCTCTCAACTAATCTGTTCAACGTTTGTTTGTTTGTGGTTGGGCTCAAATAAGACCTAATTTCCGCGCTGCGGTCAAGAGCGGCATTGGGAATAATGCCACTTAGGGAAAGCATTTTTTCGCCAATCTGCGAAACGCAGAGAGCCTATCAAGTTTGGGGTGGCCGTGGGTCTGGGCGAAAGTAATGAAAACATTTTTTCTACCAATATTAGCTTTTGAGATGTCTAACCAGGGGTTTTTAGGGGTGCTGAATCTATCTTTGAGTAAAAATGACTCCAAGCCCATAAACAATCCATAACAAGTGGTTTTATTGAACAATTACAAAACAAAACTTCCTTAATCAGTTTAAAATGTAACAAACCTCCTCCCTCAACTCCCCTACCCTCACTCCTGTTATCATCTGGCTGGTTGATGTTCTGACAAGCAGAAATACACTTGACTCCTTGTTTTTTTACAGCACCTGCAGTGTCAGATCGCCTGCACAGTTGCAGCTGACAAACTTCAGAAGGTAGTTCGGTGCAATGGGATCTGGTGTAGGGAGTAGGCGACTGGTGAATAACCCTGTTCTCCTTGTTTCTGTCCACACTCAATGAAATCTAGTAATGTAGCAGTAGCCAATCTCTGGTCTGGAGATATGCCCGCAGAGAATGCTGTGCTGTAGTCAGGTAAGGCTTGATAGTTATGTTGTCCTCATGAGTTTTACATTTTGTTGCTCACTGTCCACCCTCCACATTGGACACTTTTTTTACACACACACACACACACTTATACCTTGTGGTCACTTATACCTTTTCTTAATGTGACCCGGGGCCAACACCAGCCCCGAAATTACAATGACCCGACTACGCCACCCAGAGGGACAAAAAAAAGGGAGGAAATCTCACCTGACAGTTCTAAACTAACAAGTTGGTAAGTAGCCTAAAACAGAAGAGAGCAGAGATCAGATTCTCAAGTTCAGTACTTTATTGACCTTTAGTGGGACAATAAGCTGGGGAAGGAAGCCAATTAGTAAAAATATATATTTTATTACAGGTCCAATAAATATGTAACAATAAATTGAGCTATGATATCATATCAACATGGGCGTAGATTTAGGGTGGGACGCTAAGGACTAGTCCTAATCAATATTTTAAGATGACAAAATTGTCCCCACCAATATTTTAGCGAACTTATTTGTGCTGCTGATCATTCCGACAGCCAGCACAACAGTAGGCCTACAAGAAACGTCGTCATATGATTTGCTGAAAAACAGAGGGGGAGAGGAAAGGAAGGGTTATCTGACAAGCACGCTACAGTAGGCCTACACGCACGAGAGTGTCAAAGCACAGGCTACTGTAGGCTACTTGTTTGCACCGGCAGTCAACGAGCGGGTGTGTCAACGACAACGGTAAGTTAGGGCTGTCTGTCAATACATACAGACGTAGCCTATGCCAAAAAGGTCAGAGTAAAACATTGTGATATTCCCTTTGCCCTTCAGCATGTACATATTTCCCCCTTTTTTGTGGTTTGTAGATCAGCTGCCACCCAAAAATACGAAGCTTTTTCATTGCAGTCTAGGCAAAATAATTAGCCATACAAATTGGCAACTGGTGACCAGGCTTTCAAATGCGGATTTTACTGAGTAAAATAGCATTAGCTGTTAGGATATTACCCAGGATATTGTCACAGCTAACCTAGCTTCTGTAATCTTTCAACCAAAGTTAGGAGTCATGTTGAAGAAGGGTGCGCCCCACGGACAGTCACATAGGCTGTAAGTCATCACTGACTGTTAGGCTAATTGGGCTACCAATCCTGCAGTCGCAATAAACAATGGATCCGAGACATTTTCCTGTTCCTATATTCTGTTTATGTAGGCTAATGTATTTGTGAATGTAGCCTGCACAATGCAAAGAAATAAAAGATAAACTGGTGCATTTCCATACTCATAGAAATGAACATTGCGAAACACTATCTGTTCTATGATCTCATCCCAGAAAGATTTTCTTTGACTTGTTAGTTTTTTGAACATTTTTTTTTATCTAATGACATAGCAAACATGATTAATTTAATCCACATATCCTTGCACTTGCGAAACTATTTTTCAGCATTCACATTCCTCTTAAAGTGACAGGCACTCAATTAGATTTACACACCAAATGTGATGATAGACAAGTGTAGCCTAATAATTTAAATATCAATATGATGTAATCAAATTACTAAATATGTTTAGCTATTAGTAATCATGCAGATCATAAAATACTATAATTATCAATATACATTTATAGTTTATATGAATTCCAAAATATGAAAAAGAAACCTATGACAACCACTTTCTATGTGTGTGTGTGTGTGGAGGGTCAATCAAATTCTATGATTGCCACTGATGTGAATGATCTCACAAATCACACAAACCAAATAAAATGTAAAAAAATCGCAATAGTATAGAAATCGAGATTCTTCACTTGCTATTGGTATTGAAACAATAATGTTGGTATCGTGACAACAGGAGTTGTGGATGTGTCCCCACCAAAGCTGAGACCAAACCTACGCCCTTGTTTGGGTCGCCAGCATAGTGACAATTTATGTTGTGTAATATAGGCCTAGCATAGGGCCTACGTTATATAGCTTATATAGTTTGTTAATGTCGTGTATTGCACACTAATTATCTCATTATCTCATTACCAATCATAGATGGCAAAACCACAAAACTAATGCCTTTTAGTTATTTTCTGTGTTCAGAACACCACAGCTCCTCCCCTGTAAAATCTAAACTTCATTTTTTTTTTTTCTTCGGATTTTCGAATTCCCAAGTATTCTCTGATATACATTTTCTTTCTTTAAACCCATAACCATGTACAGTATTTCTTTAACAAGTAACCACACAGCTCTTACATTTCAGTCTTTTTTTTTTTTTTTTTTTTTTACAACACATGCATTTTCAGTTACAGGTTCAGTCTGTCAGGAGGACGTCTGTTTCTCACTGGACGAGTGTTCTGTTCCACAACCGGCAATGGTGGTGGTACTATTGGTTGTTCTTCCACATTGTGTGGTACAGATGGTTGTTCCAAATCCTTGTCTGCATTAAACTCATCAATGTCCCAACCAGTTTCATCACAAGAGTCCATTTGAGTCGACTGAGTTGGATTTCCCTTGATACCCAACATCTGGTTTACATGTCTTTTCACACAGTTTCCATTTACTTCAACACTGTAAGTTACAGGACCCAACACTTCACGTATAACTCCATTCAACCATTTCCCCCCTCCCCTGTAATTCTTTACTAACACCTGTTAACCAACCTTGAAAGACCTGACACGAGGAAGGTTTGGCTCTGCTTCACTATGCATTCTCTGAGAGAACTGGGGTTTGATAAGTGACAACCTGGTTCGAACTTGTCTTCTCAGAAAAAGCACAGCTGGAGACTTCCCTGTCTTAGTATGGGGTGTGTTTCTGTATCCTAACAGAAAATTTGCTACACAGTGCTCAAGTGACATACCACCAATAGCGCGATTCTTGGCTAGCGATTTCTTGAGATTTTGCACTAATCTTTCCGCTAAACCATTACTTGCAGGATGGTATGCAGGCGATTTGATGTGTTTTACTCCATTTCTAGTGAGAAATGACTCAAACTCGATATGAACTGAGGTCCGTTATCTGTTACAACTTCTTTTGGTAACCCATAAGCTGCAAACAAATGTCTCAGTGCTTCTATTGTTTTAGCTGATGTGGTAGTGTGCATGGGAATGATATCTGGCCATCTAGCATATGCATCCATCACTACCAAGAACATCTGCTTGTGGTCCTCAGCAAAATCAAGGTGAATTATCTCCCATGGACTTTTGAAGCCCATTTCCATGTATGTACTGGTGCAGTAGCAGGCATACTACGCTGCTGCTGGCAAATAGTACACTCACTAACTTCACATTCGATACTCTCATCTAATGTAGGCCACTTCTGGCTAGGGATTTCATCTTAACTATCCCCCAGTGGTGCTCATGCAATTCAGATAGTAACCTATCTCTCAATTTCTCAGGAACTACCACTCGTAAACCCCACAAAAGGCAATCATCTTCTATGGTCAGCTCAAATTTTCTCCGAAAATAAGGCTTCAATGATTCATCGTATACGTGCTTAGGCCAGCCTGTCAACACTAACTGCTTTACCACCTTCAACACAGGATCTCTGTCTGTTTCTTTGGCTATTTCTCTAGCAGTAAGAGGTAAGTCTTCCAGGTAAGACACTCTGTACACTGGGTTTGACACCACATCCCCACTAGGCTTTACAGGTAACCTTGATAAGGCATCAGCATTGCTATGCTGCTCTGACCTTTTGTACTGGATTTCATAAGTATATGCTGCTAGAATTAGAGCCCACCTTTGCAGTCTAGCGGCAGCCAGTATAGGCACACCTGTTTTAGGCCCTAAAATTTTCAACAATGGCTTATGGTCAGACAATAAGAGGAACTTCCTACCATAAAGGTACTCATGAAACTTCATCACTCCAAATATCAGACCAAGTGCCTCCTTCTCGATTTGAGAGTAATTCTGCTCTGTTTTTGTCAACATATGTGATGAAAATGCAATCGGTCTCTCGTTTCCATCTTTCATTTTGTGACTTATTACAGCACCAACTCCATAAGGAGATGCATCACAGGCCAAAATGAGAGGTAACTCGGAGTCATAATGTACTAACAATTTATCAGACTGAAAAGATTTCTTTGCACTATCAAAAGCACTCTGACAGTTCTCTGACCATACCCAAGTTGCATCTTTATGCAGCAATGCTGTCATTGGCTGAATCAGGGTAGGTTAGAGATGAACTTCCCATAATAGTTTAACAGAGCTAAGAAGGACCTGAGTTCAGTTACATTTTTCGGAACAGGAGCCTTTTGTATAGCATCTGTCTGAATGAATTCACATGAATTCACATTTCTCTCTTTTTACCCTGAGATTGTAACTTTCTAGTCTCCTAAGAACCTCTTCTAAGTTAGCCAGATGACTTTCTGTATCCTTTCCAGTCAGCAATATATCATCTAAGTAGCAGATGACACCATCCATTCCCTGAAGAATTTGATCCATTATTTTTTGAAAAATTGCAGGGGCACTAGCAACTCCATAGGGTAACCTATTGTAATAATACAACCCTTTGTGCGTATTAATTGTGAGGTAACGTCTCGAGTTTTCCTCTAACTGGACTTGCTGATAAGCTTGTGATAAGTCTAATTTGCTAAATTTCTGACCTCCTGCTAATTTAGTAAATAGATCTTGGGTTCTGGGTAGTGCATACTGTTCCACATTCAACCATGGATTGATGGTGACCTTGTAGTCCCCACATATTCTTACACTATCATCCTTTTTAGGCACACACACTATAGGAGCAGCCCACTCACTGTAGTTAGTAGGTGAAATGACCCCTTCAGCTTCCAATTTTGCCAATTCTCTCTCTACAGATTCTCTTAGTGCGTAAGGCACGTTTCTAGGCTTACAGAATTTCGGCACAGCATCAGTAGTTACATATAACTTTGCTTCAATGCCCTTTAGCTTACCTAGCTCAGGTTTGAACACGGATGCATGTCTGGTACACACATCCTCTACTGTTTCTGGAGACACTCTATTGACTCTTGACCAGTCTAGCTTTAACTGGCTGATCCAGTCTCTACCCATCAGTGCAGGACCTTTTCCTTTCACTACCAGCAATTCTAGCTTTTCAGTGCGTTCCTTGCATTTCACTTTTGCTGTGAATTTGCCTATCAGTTGCAATGATTCTTGACTGTAGGTTTTAAGCACACAATTTGCTGCGTTAAGTTTCACTGACTTAAACCTGCGTTTGTACAGACTTTCAGATATCACTGACACTACTGCGCCAGTGTCTACCTCCATTTTTACTCTGGTACCATTTACACTGACATAGACATAGTATGGTTTCACAATTTCACCTTTACCCGAGTCCATTGCAAAGAGATTTGTCCCTCCACAGTCCAACATCTGGCCAGTGTCAATGTTCTGCACATCGTCCAGCATGCACCTTGACGGCACACAACTGCTGTCTTCTTGGTCATCATGGAGCTGAGGTTTGATGTGACCTCGACCTGCCTGTAGCTCGTGAGCGTCGCCATACTCATTGTGCTGGGGAGCGTTGCAAACGTGGCTTGCCTGCTGCTTGAGAACGTTGGAACTCCCTGTCTCACGCTTGAGAGCGTTGCAACATCTATGTTCAGTTTCCAAATGCATGGCCCCTTTTGTAGATCTTCCACTGCCACCTTCCTTGCATGAGCGGCATGCTTTTGCGATGTGTCCACGTTTCTCACACTCGTGGCACCCTGTTTCCTTGAATCTACATTCATCTGGTCTGTGGCCTTTTCCACTGCAACGATAGCAGGACTTTCCACTAGCTGTAGGCTTTTCCGTAGCCTCTCTGTACTTTATTTTAGCTTTCTTATCAACCACATTAGCTTTGTAGGATTTCTGTGAAAACTGCTGCGCACTGCCTTTTGTTACTTCAAATGCAAGCCCCATTTCGACTGCAAGCGGCAACGTTAAGTCTTTAGTGTGAGCTGTATTGAGCATCTCTCAGCTCAGTGCTCTTAACTCCACAGACAAATCGATCACGCAGTGCCTCGTCTAGAAATGTCCCAAATTTGCATGTGGCTGCTAGCTTTCTCAAACTTGCAATGTACTCACTTATTGTCTCGTTTTCCTTTTGACCTCGTCCGTGAAACTTGCATCTTTCAGCAATGAAGTTGGTTTTCGGAACGTAATGCCTCTGTAGCAGTTCCACCAGCTCTTCATAGGTTTTCTCAGATGGCTTAGCCGGCGCACACAAGTCCATTAGCAAGCTATGCGACCTCTTGCCTACCAATGTAAGAAACACCGCCTTGGTTTTCTCCTCTCTGGTATCCAAGCCATTTTCTGCAAAGTACTGCTCAAGTCGTTGGCGATAACTATCAAAACTTTCCTCACTTTCTTCGAAGTGGAAATCTTCTGGTTTTCCAAACGCCATTTTCTGTTCGACAGTCCTTCCACTCACCGAACGTCTCTGTGTTTCTATTTGCTCTTCACCCACCTCGCTGGAGTCGCTTGACATGCTAACCATACTGCATATTCCATCCCAGGGATAGCTGAATTGACCACCTAAACCATATATTTTCTTACTCGGGACGTACCCGCAGGCCACCCGCTCATCTTCGGGACTTTGTAATGTAAGCTGGGGTCATGGGGACATGGGACCCGCTTAGGGGGGGGCTATGTAGCGTGGCTCGGACATGCTGACAGGGAAATGTGTGGCTAAGTGCCCTCGGTAGATCAGCAGCTGATAGGCTTTCGGCAGGCAGCTCGGTACTGGCTACTGCAGCGCCTCGTGTTGTTGTATCTTCTCCAACAGCGTGCAGGTCCACAGTCGCTCTGCTTATGCGAAGTTGAGCTTCCTTCACATTCACTGTGGCCCCCCACCGAGTCAGTAAGTCCAGGCCGATGATGCCGTCATCTTGTATATCAGCCAACCAGAAGGGGTGTTGGACAGTGCGACCAGCGATGGCAACGGTCATGGCTTTTCTTCCTTTCATGGGTGCCCGTTCTCCCGTCACTGTGGCAATCTGTGTCTGTGTGGCTACCCAGCCAGGTGGTGTTGACAGTTCGGTGCCGGGTAACACACCCGGTTGGATGATTGAAATGGTCGAGCCAGTGTCCACTAATGCCCGCACGAGTACTCCATCAACGTCACAGTCCACATACAGTCCATGCGCGTGGCCAAGGCGTCCCAGTCTTTGTCGGTCAGGAGGGAAGTTGATTGTCGAGGGCAGCGGTCCTCCCACTGGGCCACCCTCTATTGGTTTGACGCTGGCTGTGGAGGTGCTTTCCGCGGGGTGGGCGCAGGGCATTCCCGGGCTATGTGCCCGAGCTCCCCGCAACGGTAGCAGCCCTCATCCCGTTTCCTCAGCTGTCCGGAACTTCGCCGTGGATATCGTCGGGCGTTGATCGTCGCCACCTGGTGCGTCTCCATAAGCTCCTGCTCGCCGGGCTCCATGTTCACCTCCACCTGCCGTACATGCTGCCTATTGGCGCATAGGACATGCTCAACATGCTCCGCCTCGTCCAGCGCTGTCGTCAGAGAGCGGGAGAAGCTTAGGCGGATGTGCTCCCGAAGCCGTTCTGGGCGCAGGCCCCGCACAAATGTCTGTAACACTAGCTCCTCTTGTTCAGCACCGGCAAAACTTGCATATCCTCTTCTTCGCAAGAAAGCCTCAGGTCCGGCCGCTATGCCCCCCAGGCTCTCCCCTTCCTTTCTGTAACGAAAAGCTAGTTTCTCCGTGCATCGCCTCACGAAGATCGCTGGCGGCGGGCGCTGCAGGGCTCCTTTGATCGCCGCCAGTTAAGCGTGTTGACCCGCGTTAAGTCCATTAATGCCTGAAGTGCCTTTCCTCCAGGGCAAGTGCAACTTGCACGCCTGTCTCTTCGCCGACCAGCCATTAAAGTCGGCTGCCAACTGTACTTGTACGAGATAGGTTTCCAAATGCCCTTCACCATTGTACTTTGGCAGTTTCATGGTGGTTCTCTTAGGCGTGTTCTCTGGCGGACGAGTTGCCATGTTCAGCACAGGGATTTCCGGCAGTGGGCGAGTTGGCATGCTCAGTGCAGGAATCTCTGGCAGCGGGCGAGTTGGCATGCTCAGTGCAGGAATCTCTGGCAGCGGCCTCGGTTCTAAACCCGGCATTCCGTCCAGGGCAGTCGGCATACTAGGGACGAGTGCAGCTGGGTCGCCACTCTGTCGTGGGTCGCTGGCACCATCTGCCGTGGTAGAGCGTGATGGATTTTGAATTGGCGATTCTTCCATCTCATAGGTGGGAATCTTGCCTTTCACGTAAGTCGTGGGTTCGGTGGATCTTCCAGATGTTGTCCACGTCGGTGTTAACATCCTTCTCTCTTTCTAGACCTTTCTGACACCAATGTGACGAGGCAAAGAATACTTGCTTTCTTGGCAGTTTATTACCAGCATTTACAGAGAACAATACATACAACTTGGAATGGGTCAGCTTATACCCAGTGGCTATACTACACAACCTGGGTGGCATCCCGTAACATAAACCCTTTCATCCCGACAACACAACAGCCGGCTAGTTTATACACATACATTACAAGTCACTCACCGGTGATTAACACATAACATTAGGAAGCTTACCCAGTATCTTAGCCATACATTTCTCCCATAATGCACTGCATGAAGGTAAGCATAACAGTAACACATTTCCCTGTCAGCATGTCCGAGCCACGCTACAATACTATTAAGGGACAGCTGAATTGACCACCTAAACCATATATTTTCTGAAAGCCTATAGCCTCTAGATGTCAATTAATATACATTAAGACATGCCCCACCTTCCTACTGACTTTGGTGCATCATAAGGTGTACATAGGCCCATAATGTAGATCGAGAAACGCATTGTACAGCTGACACATCTTGGGCTATACTATTAAGGGACAGCTGAATTGACCACCTAAACCATATATTTTCTGAAAGCCTATAGCCTGTAGATGTCAATTAGTATACATTAAGACATGCCCCACCTTCCTACTGACTTTGGTGCATCATAAGGCGTCCATAGGCCCATAATGTAGATCGAGAAACGCATTGTACAGCTGACACATCTTGGGCTATACTATTAAGGGACAGCTGAATTGACCACCTAAACCATATATTTTCTTAAAGCCTATAGCCTCTAAATGTCAATTAATATACATTAAGACATGCCCCACCTTCCTACTGACTTTGGTGCATCATAAAGTATGCATATAGGCCCATAATGTAGATCGAGAAACGCATTGTACAGCTGACACATCTTGGGCTATACTATTAAGGGACAGCTGAATTGACCACCTAAACCATATATTTTCTGAAAGCCTATAGCCTCTAGATGTCAATTAATATACATTAAGACATGCCCCACCTTCCTACTGACTTTGGTGCATCATAAGGCGTACATAGGCCTATATTGTAGATCGAGAAACCGATTGTACAACTGATACATCTTGGGCTATACTATTAAGGGACAGCTGAATTGACCACCTAAACCATATATTTTCTTAAAGCCTATAGCCTCTAAATGTCAATTAATATACATTAAGACATGCCCCACCTTCCTACTGACTTTGGTGCATCATAAGGCGTACATAGGCCCATAATGTAGATCGAGAAACGCATTGTACAGCTGACACATCTTGGGCTATACTATTAAGGGACAGCTGAATTGACCACCTAAACCATATATTTTCTGAAAGCCTATAGCCTCTAGATGTCAATTAGTATACATTAAGACATGATGCACCAAAGTCAGTAGGAAGGTGGGGCATAAGGCGTACATAGGCCCATCATGTAGATCGAGAAACGCATTGTACAGCTGACACATCTTGGGCTATACTATTAAGGGACAGCTGAATTGACCACCTAAACCATATATTTTCTGAAAGCCTATAGCCTCTAGATGTCAATTAATATACATTAAGACATGCCCCACCTTCCTACTGACTTTGGTGCATCATACTGACTTTGGTGCATCATACATAGGCCCATATTGTAGATCGAGAAACCGATTGTACAGCTGACACATCTTGGGCTATACTATTAAGGGACAGCTGAATTGACCACCTAAACCATATATTTTCTGAAAGCCTATAGCCTCTAGATGTCAATTAATATACATTAAGACATGCCCCACCTTCCTACTGACTTTGGTGCATCATAAGGCGTACATAGGCCCATAATGTAGATCGAGAAACGCATGATTCTTTCTGATTCTGACTTTCCAGGTTGTCAACTTTTGTCATCACTGAAGCAGACCCACGGTCACCTTAATGAGAGTGTTGCCACAGCCCCTGCAAAAGAAACTCCAGAAGATCCACATTATCTTGCCTTATTGACTACCTGACTTACATTCAGTACTGCTGTAGGAATGTTTATTAAACAGGAAGCTAGCAGGATAGACTGAACAAACAGGCTTTTATTGTTCACTGCTGAGATGCTGTTGATATGCACGCATAATTATTAAAAGTTGTTGGTGTGACAACTTGCGCTGTCTCCCAGTCTCAACAAACAAATCTGGAAAGATAAAACGCAATATGTTAAAATCAAATTTGAAAACATGCCCAAATATATGAAGATTTTTCCCTCCATTAATTTCAGTAGGACTGTTATTTGGTGTTGTTGTTTGACTTATCTTTACTCAATCAAAACAACAGAACTGCAATTTTATTGATAATACCTGAAATACACAATTAAAAGACATAACTTTTTCAACATTGAATACTCTTACGTTTTTGGCTAGGTGAGATAAAGGGCAAGTTTTCTGGCCACCAGGGCAGGCGGTTACCTTTTGCAAGTGAGGAAATTATGCTTTTAAGGCCATGGTAAGGTATGGCCTCAGGATCCATCCCCTGTAGATTCAGAGTGCCATCCTCACTCTCTGCATTTTCTCTGGTTTGTCCAGCACAACATTTTTCAGCCGTTTTCAAAACTACTTGCATCTATATCATAGAAACAATTTAAAAAACATGGTCCAATGAATCTCATGAAGTCAAACAGGTTTCTTTACCTCGTGGTGCCAAGTTTGTCGGCTGTTGGCCACAGGCCTCTTTGAATGCTGCCAGGACTGTTGGGTCCATCAAAAATCGTTTCATGTGACCTGGACCTACAAGACAGAAACAGTTTGGCCTCTGCCTTTAACCTTGGGTGTGCAGATACCTTAAATAAAATAAAAAGAATCAGGCTTTTAAACAGGGAAATTCTGCTGAGTTAATGTGTGTACATAAGGAAATCAAACAATAATATGGGTTCAGCATGGGACAGTGTTAGGTCTATGGTCGGCCTGACTGACAATGTGAAGGAAAGGGTCTCACTAGATGGGTTCACCTCAGATGTGGTTCTGACACAAGAGCTAAACAAATTTTACTCCAGATTTGATGTGCATTCCTTCAATAATGAAATAATGATGCAGAAAAATATAGCACTGGAATCAAAACATCAAGCTTGTCCTCCTTATTATTGGGTTTGGACAAGAAACTTAACAGGATCTCTACAACAAACAGCTATTTAAGAAAGCAAACTCATCTTGTCTGACTGGTCTCATCCTCTGCATCAACAGTTTCAGTTTCTACCATCAGGTTCCTTGCTCAGACTCCCATTTGCTAAAATAAATAGATTCAAACACTCCTTTGTTCTTTCTGCTGTCTCCCTTCTAAACGCCAGGAGGAAAAGGTAGTTTCCCCACCAATGACCAGGATGTGCATCATGTTATTTATTATACTACGTGTATGTATGTATTTTTTGTAACTTTGTGTGCTCCTACTGCTGCAAAACTAATTGCCCCACTGGGGGACAAATAAAGGCATTATATTACAACGGAAGGCTAATTCAACCACCCCAAATAAATGCAACCTGAGAATTAACAAAAGCTTACCAGCACAATGGATGGACTTCTTATCCATGTACATGTAAATGAACGAAGGGCATGATGGTCCTTCAGCGATCTTGGTAACCTTTCACCAAAAGTACATTAACATTAACACAAAAGCACAAATAAAAAACAGAGAAGGGAAACAGTTGAACTTGTTTTATAGAAAAATGCTGGTAAAGGTATTCAAAACCATAGTGTACATATGAAAATTATGACCACCTCTCATTAGAAAGTCTCTGGCTAAACATATTTTATGTCTAATTTGCCAGGGATAACAAAGACTCTCTGTTGCCTCCTCTCCTCTCTAATGACACCAGCCCGGTCCTGAGCACCCATGATGGCAGACTCTGTACCAGTCTTCTTCTTCAACCTGTCTCTGGCAACTTCATGGGTCCCTGCATTCCTCAAATCAGCGACAATAGTTCCTCTTCCCAAGCAATGAAGTGTCACAGGCCTGAACGATTACAGGCCTGTGGCACTCACCCCCATCGCAGCGAAATGCTTTAAGAGACTGGTCATCACACAGATAAAATCTGCCATACCACCTTCACTAGACCAATACCAGTTTTGCTTACAGAAATAACAGGTTGACAGAGGATGGCATAGACTGTGTTACACCCTCTGCTAGAACATCTAGAGCACAGGAACACACATGCAAGGCTTCTTTTTTGCTGATTTTAGCTCAGCTTTAAATACAATCTTGCCGAACAAACTCCGTAGCAAATTACATGAAGTTGGACTCAGCACCTGCAACAGCTCCAGCATATGCAACTGGATTCAGGACAAACCACACTCAGTATGTAAGGGTCGTCAGGCACATATCATCCACCTTGCCCAATAACCCCCATGGATGCTGCACCACAACCCCACCCCGCCCCCCTCCCTCCTAAGTCTTAAGTGATACATTGTTTACTTGAGCTTGGATGTGATTAACCCAGGTCAAGTCCTCAAATAGCCTATATGTACTCCAACATACTTGAAGCTGCTCTCTCTTGGGCTCCGCCTAGTGGGCTGTCCTCCTTCAGTGACAGGTTTCTTCAACGCAGGTCCTTTTCTCTTGCTGCTCTCAGACTTTACTGTTTACTCTTTACTGTTTTATTAATTGCATCATAGTTGCAAAGATAGAGCTGAATATAAATTAATTAAAGATGAAGCGGAACAGAAAAAAAGCCACACAAAAATCATATTCATTATAGTTTTGGTTATGATTTAGAGACAAAAAGAACCCTTTCATTAATTAAGTGTATGCTTAAGAGTATGCTGAACCGATCTTTAAACCAGACCTTTAGACACCAGATCTAGATCTTTATAACAGATCTTTAGACACAAACGAGGAACCACTGAATTTGACATTTAAATGTTATTCTGGCCCCTATTAAGGTTTTGCACCTACGTCATAATGTCATGTGACCGTTTGTTTACAACTAGAGTGGTAGGCAAGAATGGTAGGCAAGGCACTGCAGAGAGTGGTAGGCAAGCCTACAACAGTCGGGTTGCATAGGCTACACATAGTTACAAATAGCTTCAAAATTGAAATTTTAATATCAAATATTGACCGGGATGCCGACCACTTGTGTAGGCCCTAACAGTTGGTTTTACAATAAGAAGCAAAAAGGCGACGAACGACCGTTTAGCCTACCTATCCTCCTGGTTGTGGAGGATGATCGTTAGCAGCTGTGAAGTCTTTTATTCTCAAGATAGCCTAATGGTGTAGCCTACTGTCTACGAAGACGTAGGCTAAAATACAACTATCTACAGTCATCCAAAAATGAATTGCCAGAGACAGGCTATGAAGGGAAAAAGTGCAGCATTTTAAACATGGCAAGATTATTTTTACCGGAACAGTTTGTTCTAATTTGTCTCGTGAAATTAGGTGCTTGTGGACATCAATCACCTATCTTCTGTCCTTCTATTTCAAGTTATCATGTGTGTCATTTGATTATATAATCACAACAAATGCTAATAAATGAAAACAGAACAGGCTTTTGTGCTATAGGCTAACGTTACAGGTCACTTAGGCTAACTCCCGTATGTCAAAATAAACTGATTTGATCCTAATAGTTTAGCGATCACACACAACAACTTAACACAGCAACCTCAAACACCACTGTTGAACCTAGGCTACTGCTTCAGTCATGTAAGAAATAAGCAGTTTATGAATTATCTTTACCCGTTTAATCAAGTCCACATGACCAAAATAACAACATATTTAAAGGCTGAGCTAGCATAACAGCCTAATATAGGCGATGCTGCAATGGATAACTAATAAAAAGTTTCACACAATTAATGAACTTTATCACTCACATTCTGAGTTTTTCTGGGTGGTTATATATCCATGCAGATCGTCTTGGAATAAGCCATCGCTGTTATATGATATAATATGTTACAGGATTCATGACTAACGCCATTAATGTTATGATGCTGACTGATGCTGGCTATAACAGTAGCTTCTAGGCTACCTTTTAAAGTCTGCTGAGTCTACTGCCTACCAAAACCTGTCGCTGTTCAGTTGAAGTTCAATGATCAAATATTGTTTGATTTTGTGTCAGCTTTCAGAAGGAAGACATGTTCCTTTCTGGTCAAATTTCACAGCTTCTAAGAAAGGCTATCGTCTTCGTGTAAACCGAGTTTTGAACAGAGAAAAAAAGTGAGGCTACCATTAGGCTACATGCAGGTTCTCCGATACAGATCAATGCACCAAATCAGGGCGATTTTAGCGAAACAACGTTCCTGTGACAGGCTATCAAATATTGAACAATGGGATAACGTTTCATCATCACCTTTATTGATGCCTGAAATGTTGACATTGCTGAAATACAGAGATGTAGCCTACTGAGAGGCAGCTGCATACAACGATGTTCAATGGGTTCAACTTGTCCCTTGCCTACCAGCTGGATGTAAACAAAGCTATAGAACCTAGAATACGTCACATGAAAAACGTTAATAGGAGCACAAACAGGTAGGTCAATTAACAGTGAATTACACCAGTACAATAAGTTGTGTGGAATCCTGTGTCATATAAGATCTGACCATTATATATATTAGATATAATATATATATATATATATATATATATATATATCTAACACAAAAGATATAATATATATATAAAGTGAATTCGCTTCGGCGTTCGTTCGTGCATACGCGTAGATTACGGTGGGGACGGGTGGGATATGTCCCCACCACTATTTATAATTTGAATTTTGTCCCCACCACTTCTAAAAATGTGCAAACCAATTGCGACCGAAAAAATCCCCACATACTGAAATCATCGAGTCTAAACCATGCGATAGGCGTGCACAATGACATCCTCACAGCATGCACAGCTGCCTAGATATGTGTGGATCCAGTGTTGCGTGGTTAAGGTTTTTTAACATCCGCACCCACCCGACCCTCCAGTCATGTAGCCTAATGCCTGCTAGAGTTGACTGTAGCTCGGAATGCAATCGGTTGCCATAGTAGGCTCTCCTAAAATCCAGCGATAAAACAAAGCATGAACTCATGAGCGTCGGTCTGCCCTAGGCTATATGTATCCTCTGATTGTAATGTTTACAGATAGGCTATCTAGGCGATATTTGTAACATTTATTTTGTATTTGGCCTGTTATAAAATCATATAGGCCTATTGAACAATTTAAACACATTGTGAACCTCAAAGTTGGAGACATGCATATAGACATTGCTGCAAATTTAAAACCGGATTACTCTGGAATGGCTAACTGTACAGGGGAGTGCTTTAAACTTTAATTAAAACTTTAAACTTTAATTACACCTTTGTGTTCGGTAAGGTCTGCTGTTTATTCTGATATATGGTTTGTCATGTGTTGAGGGAAAGTTCGCGAAGCCAAGATGAATGGTTAGGGAGACGGGTGCAGAAAATAGGCTATGATTAAATTAAAGTTAGGCTACTTTTCTCGCGAACCGTTTACCACAACAACTAACCACCAACATCGTTTAAAAGCTGAGAAAAAGCTCGTTCGTGTGATACATGTGATGCCTGTGATGAATAGGCTACTTCGCAAGTAGTTCAGCAAATTTGGGTGGGACCGAAATAGGCTACCTTACAGAGCAGCAGGTCAGGGCTGGCCATATCGGCTCTGATGTACATTGATTTAAATGCATCGCTTCACTACCCAACACGCGAACAAGAAAGAAAAGAAAAAAGAAACCAATGAGCTTATGTCGCGATTTCCGATAGGCCTAGGCCTAGAGAAAAGACAGCTATTGGTAACTTAACAAGTAGGATTTGCTTTGCCTACTCTGCTGTTTGGTTGTCCCAAACTTTGAGACGACCCATACTCGCATCAACTGAATCTTATCAACCCGAACTGCGATGTTCCAAACAGAGTGACAGGATGCAATGCCTAATAATCTCACTGCCTACGGCATAACTGATACAGTGCGCCTAGGCCTACTGTTAAACACCTGAAAAATATTAAGATGCCGTTTTCTTTTCATGACGAGCACTAGGCCTACGTTTGAATGATTTATGACTGAATGGAACGTTGCGTTTTTAAGCGCCAGAACTGCTTATCACGTCGTGTGACAAAGTTTACACCAACCATCATCTTCTAATGTAGGCCTATCCTTATGTTGAGATGTCCATTCTCTTTGCCCTAGGCTATCATTTGTGTGTGAAGCATGTTTCAATTAAGACAATACACAAGCTATTTGTATTGTTGTATTGAATGATTTCATGAATGAATTGTACGAAAAGTGCGTAGGCTACAGGATTAAGGCTGGCGGCGCCACTGACCAAGGCCACAGTAGCCTGTGAACCTCTGATTTTCAAAGGGGAATCACGGCCAACGCAGGGGGCAACTCTTCTCTTCAATTTCCCTTTCAAATTACTTTTTATTGTCTGAAGACATCTATCGCAAGAATCTAACATTCAGCAACAGCAAAGCAAATGCAAGCTAACCAAAGTGCAGTCGGTTCTCCCGCCAAGGTTTTGGAAATCACACACCTGCTGCATCTGAAGGCCCACGCATAATAAGGCCTACACTGTAAGAAAATTTCCCGTAAAAAAACAGGAATCAACTGGCAGCAGAGTTTCCAGAAAGTTCCTGTTATTTAACGGTGCCCTGGTTTAACATTAAGTTAATGTAAAATAACAACATTAATTTCCTGTAAATTAACAGGAAACAACTGGCAGGACTTCCAGGAGCTTCCCGTTGTTTAACGGCAGACTACCATAACATTAAATTCCTGTTAAGTATATAACATCATTTTCATGTTGGGTAACAAGAAAAAAATGTGATCTTCACGTTAGTTACACAACAGGTCTTTAATTTTTTACAATTACAGGAAACAAGTTCCATATATTGAGTTCATCCACTCTCAAATCAACATTTTAAAGATAAAAATCCATTTTTTCACATCAGTTACTTATTTGTAGTTTAACAGATATTTTATTTCACAGCACTTACTTGACAGTCTAACAGTAAAGTAATCTTTATAATCTTTGAAAGATGAAGGGACATGAAGCAAGATAATAGTAAATAGTAATTCAGGAACATGTAGACTGACTATAATCGTATTTCAGGATCAGGGAATAAGACACAGAAGAATTATCATGGAAAATAAAAAACATCATCGCATTAGGCTTGTGTATCATGTATGAATGTAAAATGTAGATACATAGTAGTATCTCAAAGTTGGTAATTACAAAATTACAATGGAAAACAAATAAGGTTACAAAAATGAATTATCTATGGAAAATTTTTAAAAACAAGGAATAATGTACAGAAGAATTATCATGAAAACAAAAAACATCGCTTGTCATGTATCACATATGAATGTAAAATGTAGACATGTTATCTAAATTTAAATAAGTACTAAAAGAATTATCAAAAATAAAAACATCGCAAGATACAGAATAAAATCATCACAGATATTTTCAAAATCAAATAAGATACAAATAATCATTGCAATATCATTGCATTGGCCTTGTGTACATGTGAGAATGAATAAACTGACAGATTATGTCCAGAAGAATTTAAAGAAAGAGATGAGTATAAATGATAATCAGGGAGGGAATTAAGTAACATTCATGAGAAATCAAGTAACATTCACTTTACTTATTAGTGATTGTTCTTAGGCTTCTTCTGGGCCTTTTTCTGAGAGAGAGAGAGAGAGAGAGAGAGAGAGAGAGAGAGAGAGAGAGTTACAAAACTGATAGGGTACACTAGGATTCATGTAGAGGAAAATTGTGCCAAAGTGAATGAATCGGATGTGAATTTGTAACGTTAACACACTTTCTCACAATGAAATTAACTGACATTTATTACTTACTGTAACTGCATTTATATTTGATTTAATCAGTTGTATAAAGTAGAAGTATAGTGTTATGTGGTTATTACAGCAGTACTATGGATGATTGCTCTCTTCAGAGGGTGTAATCCTGCATAGTAGTGCTTATAACTACATAGTAGACTACTACACAACCCCCCCAATACATACCACGCATAAAACAAACTCTGGTTCGAAAGTGTGACATGAACTTACCTCTGGAAGAATTCAAGGGTGCACACTGCCTCCTCCTGATATTGCAGATTCAGAATATAGAAGGTGGAGAAACATGTCGCAATCCCTGTTAGAAATGTGGCGAGGTTGGACCCTTCACAAACGATTAAGGATTCATTGCTGACCATCCACTTTTGATGATTACCTTGTCGTTCACCTGAAAAAAATAATTTATCATATTCAATTTAAGATATAGATCCACATGTCAACTATGATTAGATTCCTTTTAGGATTTTGTCCAAACAAAATTCAATACAGAAAAAAAAAAACATTTAGTGTTCAAAAGTTGATTTAAATATGTATATGTTGATCATTATTACTCTAGTGAATGAAAACAAACATACCTAGTAATATCAGGCGAGGCGTCACAGGTAGGCTTGGAAGACTCAACATCAGCTACAGTCGCACATCCCTTAGCAAAAGAAAAGAAAGGCACTGAACAACTCTTCATGATGTGTGTGTGTGTGTGTGTGTGTGTGTGAGTGAGAAAGTGAATGTAATCTCTGTGAGTGTGTTGTGTGTGTGTGTGTGTGTGTAAGGAGTGAATGAATGTGAGTTGTCTGCAAGGTGAGTATGAAAGGTGTGTGTGTGTGTGTGTGTGTATGTGTGTCTGCCGTTGAATGATTAAAAGTGATGAGGCAGGTGTGATAAGATGTTTGTGTGAGGAATGTGTGTATGTGTGTGCAAAGTGAGGGTGCTTGCTTTTGAAATTGTCTGTCTTATCAAAACCACATTGTTTATGGTTTCTATATATGTGTGTCTAAAGACCTAGATAGATAGATAGATAGATACTTTATTGATCCCCAGGGGAAATTCAAGACCTGCATGTCTCTTTAATTTGGCAATCTGGAACACAGCATGGAAGGTCTATATTGGGTATATTGTCATGAATTTAGGTATGGCTCACATAAATAGACGCAGTGGACTGATGCCCACATATATGACATGTAAACATCTTCCTGTTGCATGCCGCTAGCTCAAATGAACTCAGGAGGAATACCATACACGTGTCATGCAACCAACTCTGCTATGGAAAGCTAGCTAGGCTACTAACTAGCATTAGCTTGCTAAACTGTCAACTGAAGGACTTAACACAACTTTTAGTAATTACCAGCACGGGCGAAATCCATGAATACAAGTAAACACTGAAAGCAGTAGTCACACTACACTACATCCGTTTGTGCCATATTGTTTATTTGGCCACTGGTTTATTAAACTGATGATGCTAAGCAGACTTAGCTAGCAAACAGTGTTATAGCAGGTAAATCACACGAGTTAAACTTTAAAAAACTACGCATACCCTACTCATACCAATACTTTTAGATGGCTTCAGATTACAATGGAGAAACGTAAAATTTGATCAACAAGTGATAACGATAACGCATGGCTTAAGGGCGAAAGCGTGGTTTTGGCTAGCTGAATAGCACTGCTACTAACTTCGTTTCAGCAGGGTAACATTCAGAGATGTTGTATTATACAACTTGTATAAACATGACCAGTGTGCTTTCAAACGTTGTATTTCTGGTCAAAGATGACAGA